>NW_025537474.1:0-33054 GCF_020615455.1 Coregonus clupeaformis
CCTAGTCAATCGGTCAACCAACTGGAAATATTATATTAGATAGATGTTACACTGACCCTTGTCAATCTGGCAACCATCTGGAAATAATACATTAGATGCATGTTACATTGACCCTAGTCAATCTGGCAACCATCTGGAAATATTATATTAGATACATGTTACACTGACCCTTGTCAATCTGGTAACCATCTGGAAATAATACATTAGATACATGTTACACTGACCCTAGTCAATCTGGCAACCATCTGGAAATAATACATTAGATACATGTTACACTGACCCTAGTCAATCTGGCAACCATCTGGAAATATTATATTAGATACATGTTACACTGACCCTAGTCAATCTGGCAACCATCTGGAAATAATACATTAGATGCATGTTACACTGACCCTAGTCAATCTGGCAACCATCTGGAAATAATACATTAGATGCATGTTACATTGACCCTAGTCAATCTGGCAACCATCTGGAAATAATACATTAGATGCATGTTACACTGACCCTAGTCAATCTGGCAAACATCTGGAAATAATACATTAGATGCATGTTACATTGACCCTAGTCAATCTGGTAACCATCTGGAAATAATACATTAGATGCATGTTACACTGACCCTAGTCAATCTGGCAACCATCTGGAAATAATACATTAGATACATGTTACACTGACCCTAGTCTTGCTTGCCCAAGCTGATGGGTCTACTTGGCTTGTGTTGCTAGACTCACTGGCAGATGTGAAAAGAGGCTGGATTGACCGAACCACTGCCCTTTGTTTTGTAGATCCCTCCGGGTTGCCAGGCGGACCAGAAGATCCGTCTGCAGGGAAAGGGGATCCAGAGGATGAACAGCTATAGTTATGGAGATCACTACGTTCACATCAAGATCAGAGTACCCAAGTAAGAGTAAAAGAGAAAGGACACACACACTCACGTAAACACACACAAATCTAATCTAATTTTATTGGTTGCATACACAGATTTTCAGATGTTATCGAAGTTGAAGCGAAATGCTTGTGTTTCTAGCTCCAACAGTGCAGTAATACCTAGCAATACAATATAAAAAATTTGACAACAGGTGGGTCTAATCCTGAATACTGATTGGTTAAAACTGCATTCCAGCCGGTGTCTATTTAAGCAATAAGGCCCGATGGGGTGTGGTATATGGCCAATATACCATGGCTAAGGGTTGTTCTTATGCACGACACAACGCGGAGTGCCTGGACACAGCCCTTAGCCGTGGTATATTGGCCATATACCACAAACCCCCAAGGTGCCTTATTGCTATTATAAACTGGTTACCAATGTAATTAGAGCAGTTAAATGTTTTGTCGTACCCGTATATATACCGTCTATATACCACGGCTGTCAGCCAATCATCATTTAGGGCTCAAACCACCCAGTTTATAATCCACAAGTTACCACCGGCTAAATCTAGAATGTTAAAATGCCTATTTACTCTGTTTCATCTGACTGTGCAATCCACTGTCTCATCAGCCCAGCCAAGCAATTTATAAATAATAATAAAATAATAATAATATGCCATTTAGCAGACGCTTTTATCCAAAGCGACTTACAGTCATGCGTGCATACATTTTTGTGTATGGGTGGTCCCGGGGATTGAACCCACTACCTTTGCGTTACAAGCGCCGTGCTCTACCAGCTGAGCTAAACTTGATCTCCACTATAAAAAGCATCTAGACATTATCTCACAATTATTTTAGAGTAACGTTTAGTTTTCAACAATGGAGATTTATAAAAACCTTGCTGTCTGTCTCTCCGACATTTGCAACATTGTTTCAATATTCAAATTCGATCTCCAGCTGTCCCATAGTAATGAACGTGTCGGGACGAGACAGACAGGCAGGCAGCGTTTCTCAGTCAGTCGAAATCATGATTCAGCTGGCATTATTTTTATGATTATATACAAAGAAATGTCAATAGAAAAAAGGTCAAACGAAACAAAGTGCAGCTAGTTTGCAGTCTACAGTTTGAAATGATTTTGTTAGCTGTGTTGTTGGCTAGCTCCTCTGAACAACAGTGTCCTGACGAGTGAGCACATTTTCTATGCCAGGAGAAATCGTGCCTCATTAGCTCATTGTTATGTATGTATCTAAATAAATGTCACTAGAAAACAGCTTAAACGAACGCAAATGCGGCTACTTTGCTGTTATTCTGGCCGCATTGACGTGACTGTAAATTAGCCGTAGTTAATCAAAATCACGTTTTTAATGAAAATATGTCAATCATTATTTGAATATGTTGGTAACCGGTTATATAAAAGAGATAATGCCCTCAAAGCCGGCTTCTCAGGCATTATCACTTAAACATAATACACACATAATCTGATAGGAACTAGAAACAGGGTGACCGTGTCTGTCTGCGCCATCTTGCGGAGAATCTGTCTCACAGACGTTAACAGACACATTCACTTAACACTGACTGTTGTCTAGTTAGCATGGTTTTGAGTGTCCACTGTTTTCACTTCTTCATAGTTAGAATAGAGTGTTATTAACCAACCCTCTTGTCTTCTACCACTGTAGGAAGTTAACCCGTAGACAGCGCTCCCTGCTCCTGAGCTATGCAGAGGAAGAGACTGACGTGTTGGGGACTGTCAACGGAGTTACTGCTACTACCACAGGTAGGTTGTTTTTACCTGGGAATTATACTATATAGTTCCACATCCAGATCACCTTATCTTTCTACTACCAGTGCTAGCCTGTCCCCTCTCAACACACACACACACTTTAAATACTTTACTTAATCTACAAATCACATTGCAGTAAAGAAGGATTCAAACATTTCAAACACTCTCACACACGCCAAGCACATACACACACATTAAAACATGATGCAAACATGGGTCATATTTTGGCTGATGTGTGTAGTACCGGTTTTTGTCCAGGTGGGGGCAGGAGTGGTCAGCGCTCTGAGTCTGGGGCAGGACAGGACAGAACAGAGGGGCAGGAGAAGAAGAAAGAAGAGGAGGAGGGCATCCTTTCCAAAATAAAGAAAATCTTTATCTGACAGCCACACCTCAGGTAGGACCCCTCAACCCCTTTAACGTTAGCTGTGTAATGAGTATTTGTCTGATTACAACATGAATACTATACTTTCAGGATACACACTCTAACAGATCATTTCTCCCTCCTGCATTGTGGCTGTCCTATAGTACAGTGGTTCCCAAACTGTGGGGCGCGCCCCCTCTAGAGGTCGTCAGGGAGGGCGCGGGTATATATCACATGAATACACATTAGACACGGCAAAATGAATAGAATTGCAAGAAAATTAGCTTTAAAACTGAAAAATGTTGTTTGCACCCCATGACAAAATGTGTAGAATTGCAGGAAATAAGCTTTAAACCTGCAAAACCTCCACCAACAAGAGGGGTGTGAACAGTTTGTGTCATGAACAGTGCTTGTGCCCATAGAAATAGACGTTGCGCACTCACGCACACTGGGGGGGGGGGCGTGGTGTTCCCTAATGCTGGGGCCCCAGAGTGAAAAAATATGGGAACTGCTGCTATAGTAGATAATACCTGCTGCTAATTCCTCTCCTCAGGCCTATTCTATAGAACCAGCCTCACACCTGTCTCCCACCCCTACCATTAACCCTGACCAAAACAGTCACCTCATGAAGAGTTTCTCTGACCCCTATTTTTCATCTCCTCTCCCCAGGTAAGAGATCAACAGGACCGTAATGGGAGAAGGTAAGCTACTGGCCCTCTGTCCCTCTCACTACCCTCCCTCACCTACCGCCTGGATAGAGGGAGAGAGAAAGAGGGAATGGGGGTTTGGATGTATCGAAAGGACATCCATTTAGACACAGAATGGGCCACCAAGAGAGCCAAGCCCAGCCACACACTGTTCAGTCCCAAATGACACAGGTGTTGGGTTGAGAAACTAAGAACTTGTTTTACCTGGAGGGGATTCAAAATGGACACCAGCAAGTACCTGCCTGTTGGCAAGGAATAGAGGAGAAGATTAGAAGAGAGAAGCGAGGAGGAGAGAAGAAGCGAAGAGGAGAGAAGCGAAGACAATTTCAGCAAGCTCTTCACAATGAGTGTTTCAGATGCACACATTTCTGCACAGATGATCAGGGCCTGTATTCAGAGTAGGAGTGCTGATCTAGGATCAGTTTCCCCTTGTCCATTGATTTTAATCTAAGAGGCAAAACTGATCCCAGATCAGCATTCCTACTCTTGAGATGCTTTATGAATATGGGCCCTGATCTTACAATGTCTGGCCTGGAGAAGTGTCTAACACCTCAGGAACCACGTCCATAAGATCTAGTGGTTGTATAATCTGTGCAGAATGTGTCTAGAACACACCCATTGGCATCATGTTGTGGTCTGATACAGGCCAATGCATTTAGTTGTATTTTCATTGTGGTGTTGTATGTGTGAGTGCCAACACAGCTGTGCAAGACTTATGTCATGAATAAATTATTGAAGCTGAAATACAACTTCATCATACATAAAAATCCTAATTGTGGTAAAGTATGAAAATAAAATAAAAAATAAAAATGTATGCACTCACTAACTGTAAGTCGCTCTGGATAAGAGCGTCTGCTAAATGACTAAAATGTAAAAATTTAAACGTAATTGATAATCATAGTTGTATCAGTGCATCTCTAAACCCTTCTTGAATACAGTATAGGTGGACCGTGTTTATTTGGTACCAAACAGAAAACATTGTAACAAAGTAGTAGATATATAGTACATATACAATACTATAACACATCTACAACAATAACACCACAATATATACAATAACACCACAATATATACAATAACATATTCAATATTCAGTATACAATAACACCACAAATCAATTTCTATATACACAAAAATAATAACTATTTTGTTGGTTTCCCATGCGATCTCCTGTCACATTCACTTTTCTCTGAACCTTCTCTTTCTCCTTCCATTCAAATCAAATGCTTACGGGCCCTTCCCATCAACGTAGAGAATACAAAATTATAATAGAAAAATAGTAACACAAGGAATAAATACACAATGAGTAACGATAATTTGACTATATAAATAGTAGCAGCAGCGTACAGTATGTGATGAGTGGTTAAGTGTGTGTTTCGACAGTATGCTTGTGTGTACGTGTGTATATATATATATATATATGTGTTGGAATGTCAGTATGAGTGTGTGGGTAGTGTCAAAAGGGTCAGTGCAGATAGTCTGGTAGCTATTTGATTAACTATTTAGCAGTCTTATGGCTTGGGGGTAGAAGCTGATCAGGGTTCTGTTGGTTCCAGACAACCAGTGCATTGCAATAGACTACATGTTGTTTTTTGTGTGTGACTTTTTTCATTATTTGATCTTAGAGAATCACAGGACTGCGAGGCTCCAAATCAAGAAGTTCTCTAACTCAGCTTCTCATCTCCTCCTCATCTTCTTAAATAAATTGTATATCCAATGTAGAACCTGGTCAAACATCACAATAAAGTTGATAATCATCGACTTTGTCAACGTCGTCCTCCAGTGCATCACAGTGCCGAGGGGGCCACAAGGTTGATCACTCTGACCGATCTCTGTCTGCTCTGATCTCACTGTGACAAAAGGTAGAAGCAAGATTTAGTGCAGTGTAGCCTACTGTGAATCTCTTAATCACCACAAGTGATGATGGATCTCCTTTGTTACTTTATGTAATAGTTAGCATTTTTAGCAGTCTATTGAGGATTAGAGTGTTACAGGTGAGTGAGAAATTCTGTGTGTACAGTAATTCAGTCATGATTGGCCACTTGCATCAAAGTAGCTGTGGACAAGATACACTTGTAATATGACATCATGTGTTCTTACTGTCAGGGGGATACAATTCAATACTGCTCCTCCTTTGGGTTGTCCTGTTAGGGGGATGACCTCCAACAGCTCCCAGAGCTAGTGGGACCATCAAGGAAGAAAAAAAAACATGAATGTGATATAAGTCAAATAAATTACTAACAAGTGTACTTTTTCCCCCAAAATTGGTGACAGAACTGGTGCAAAAATAGGTTAGGAAAAGTTCCTCTATGGATCCTAGGAAATGGCAGGAGTAGGGCCTATGCGCTAGTATCTATTTGTCACAGTTCAGCCTATTTGGTACACAGCCAAGTTAGTAGCCCCAACAAGCTTTCAAAGTCTCACGTCTCGGACGTTAATTTATGTTATTATTTATTTTTTTAGAAGCTGTTCCAAACGTCCAATGTAAGGTAGTGGTGTGACATTTTAAACATTTAAATTACATTGGGATCGTTAACGCTTAGAAAAAGTCCACAGTGGGAGAAAAGCATCAAAGTGCAGTTATCACAACACTACCCCTAACAGGCCCGGATCATCATCATAATGGGAAAAATACACATGTAACGAATAGCTAACGCAACAGTGCTGTTATGTTAGTAGGAGATCTTTTAAATTATTTGCCGCTGATATAAAGCGCTCCGCACTTCATCGTCGTTATGTTGGGAAAATTGCAGAGAGACAGAGAAGGCACAGCAGCGAAGTCCTGTATGACAATTGGCAACTTTGCGAAGTTAAATGAGAAGGTGATAAAATGCAAACACTTAAAGGTGGAATTGAGCTATAGTGGCAGTACAGATGCACCGGTTTCTGGCAGCAGTGCGATAAAGGCCAGATGGAGAAAATCACAGCGCTTGCATAAATGATTGCAGTTGATTTGCAGCCTATTTTCAATTTCACGTTGAAATCAATAGAACGGGGTAAACGAACTGCGGTCAAGTAGACACTCGCAAAACGCGGTCAAGCCATCCGCTCTTTAGTTTCCTCCTGAATACACATTTTACCGTCTCGCGTGTTTTCTGGTAGGGAAACTGAATCGGATCAAAGATGATGGATATCCTTGTCTCTCTGCCCTAACATTGAGAATCTGTCCACAAAGCGTTACGGCGGGCTCTAGCTCCCGCCTATCCTTTCTTTGGTGGATACATCTCATTATTTTTAAATGTGTTAGAATATTTTAGGGTTTTTGACGTCAACCGCCTGTATTCAATGGAGAGAGATGCTACTTGCCTCATAACATGAATATGTAAAGCCATCGAGACAACTCCGATAGTATTTTTCTTTAAAGTTCATGTGATGTCACGAGTCCTACGTATATCAGTACACTCGTAAAAACCTAAGTATTACAAAACTTATATTCGATCAAATAAACCTCACGTAGCAAATAAGCCATTACATTTTTGTTGACCAAATTCTACACTCATTGACCTTCATACAAAAACTCCTCACTTGGTGATCGAAAAACTAAACGCCAGCTGATGGAGAACAGATTTCTGGCGGAGTTGAGCCTCGTTTCGCCTCTTCCTCTCTGTCCGCTGATTTCTATAAACAATTGGACTACTTAGAAAACTATGTCGCGGGTGAAAACGTACTGGTCGCGAGGTTGCCATTTGGACTACTTCTAAATTGTACCACGGCCGCAAGACAATTTCTTTAAAATATACATTTCACTGTGACATGCTGCTGCTGACTAACAGTAAGGTGGGAGGGACATAATAATAATAATAATATGCCATTTAGCAGACGCTTTTATCCAAAGCGACTTACAGTCATGTGTGCATACATTTTTACGTATTGGTGGTCCCGGGTAAAGCGCCATGCTCTACCAATTGAGCTACAGAGGACCACGTACTACGCCCACAGAATGAATTCTCTGATAAAATATTGGAAAAATACTTGTTTACTGTATATTACATTGAAATGTAAAGGAACCTAATTCAATTCACACATAAAAAAATGAATAGTAAACATTGTCACGCGTGGCACTAGTAGATCATTGCAAAGCATAATAACATGTTACCTCGTCCTGTAGCCTACTCCATTAACTACGAAGGCTTTGGGAAGTAAACCAACCAGGTTCAGTAAGTTCAATGTTGACTGGGACTATAACTTTCATCTCAGACTAAAAGAAAGAAGCAAAATATACTCACCTTCATCAGTCTTCATTGTCGGCTATTTCAGTCAATATCAGAGCGATTAAAGTCTTCTTCCTTTTCACTCATGCCAAACTTCAGTCAAAACCAGGCGCATGAAAAAACGGACTAATTTGTGGATATTGTTGTGGGCGTGGCTGTGGGGCGTGGTCGATGATGGAGGGTGGGCGTGGTTGTGGGCGTGGTTTTGACCAAATTTGGCTTGGATAAATAAAATAAACTAGGTAAATAAAGGCGTGGTCATTGAGCAAGCGAATAACCTGTAGGCGAAGATTCCCGGTGTTTGTGATGCTCGTCATTTGGTGCGACGCAAACAGGGTGGCGAGAGTCGGGAAACAGAAGAGTCATTGTCTGTTCTTTGAGTTTTGAAGTTGAGGCTTTGCCTGACAAAGTGAAGTTAGGATATATAAGTTATCCTGTACGAGCTTATGTGCTGAATACATTACGATGTTACAGGTGTCAAATTTATGGGCATGTGGCAGCAGTGTGTAGGAGGGAGGTTCCAAGGTGTGAGAAGTGTGCAGAAGGGCATGAGACAAAGGAATGTGGAGCATTGGGGAAAGTAGTGGTATGTGCTAATTGCAGGGGTGCCCATGGGGCTGGGGATCAGAAATGTCCTGTGAGAGAGAGGCAGGTTGAGGTTTTCAGGGTAAGAGTAGTGAAGAAGTTGTCATATGCTGAGGCAGTGAAGAAAGTAGAGGAAGATGGGTCAAGGTGGAGGAGTGGTGAGAGTAGTAGATATGTACCAGTACAGAGAGATAGACCAACAAGTGATATATGTTTCAGTAAGATTGGATTTTTAGCGTTTATAGCAATGGCTATTAATTGTACTGCAGGGATGGAACGTAAGTCGAAGAATATTGAGGTTGTGGTGGCAGCTGCAGAGAGGTATTTGGGTGTGCGAGACTTGACATCAGAAGAGTTACAGGGACTGTTAAGTGGTGATGTCACATCATTTCAGGTTGAGGGCATGAGGTAGGAATGAATATATTTAAATAGTGGAGTAGGGTGGTGTTAATTATTAATAATATTTTTGAATTTGTGAGTGTAGTGTTAGATGGTGGGGTATTTATTTTATTTTTCCTCACATCCTTCACAATACAATGGCGTTAGAATCAAGGAGAATTTAAGTATTGTTCAAAAGAATGGAAAATGGAGCAAAGTAGGGTACAGTGATGAGAATGTCCCTTCGTATCTAGTAGGAGTACGGTTTGTTAATAAGGAGCAGCTGAGCAGAGTACCAATCTTGAAGAAACCATTTGAGTTATCCAAACTGGTTGATAGAGTGCTGGGTAAAGTGAAGGATGTGAGGATCACGAGAGGCGGGCTTGTTTAGATTTTTTGTGATTCTGTGGAACAGAAGGAATGTGCGTTGTGTCGTAATCGACTTGATAAGTTTGAAGTGTTGTGTGTGTCGCTTCGGAAAATTCACCACGTCGGATGAATCGAGTGGTGAATGGGGAAAAAGTGAAGAGTTGATCTTTCTTTTGTTTTTTGAAATGGAGTCTCTCCCTAATGAAGTGCGGTTAGGGTATATTACCTACAGAGTTAGAGCATTTATACCAAGAACAATGCAGTGTGAACATTGTAAAGCTTTTGGTCATGTAGAAAGTGTTTGCAGAAGGGAGAAGCCGAGATGTACAAGATGTGGAAAAGATCATGTTATGTGTTATAAAAGTGAAGAAAATGTGACATGTTGTAATTGCGGTGGGAATCATGAAGCCACGTCTTCTGAATGCCCCACAAGGGTAAAAGAGAATGACGTGGCCAATGTCAGGGTTGTACAGTGCATTTAATTTGCAGAAGCTGTGAAAAGGGTTGAGAGTTTGAATGTTGCACCAGAAGAGTCCATGGTAGTGGATAGGCCTTCACCGCAGGCTGCAGTGGTTGTCTTACACCAAGAGGATCCTGACATTTTTAAGGTTCAAAAGGTAGACTTTGTTTGCCTTTATCGCAATGGTGATCAATGGCACTGCCAAGGTGGAGAAAAGATCTAGGAAGATTGAAATCATTGTGATTGCGGCTGAGCGGTTCCTAGGGCTGAAAGATTTCACAGCAAAGGAGTTACATGGAATATTAGCAAAAGCCGTGCCACCTTCTCAGGTCCTAGAGCCTGAGAAGGGAGATATGGAGAACTAAAAGAAGGAAGAAGTGGGAGTTATGTTTGTTTTGGCAATGTACTATTTTTATTAGGGTGGATTGTTAGAATCACTATTAAGTATGGATTTATTTTTATTAAATTTTTGGTTTCAAATTGTCCAGTTGGTGGCGGCAATACAACCTTTGGATGTAGACCGCCATAAAACCCACAGAAGAAGAAGAGCAAGCGAATAGAGGGAGGGGTCCTCGAGTTGATCAGGCTGGTCGAACGAGTGATGGTGGTTGGAAGATCGCGCTTATTTGAAATGGAAAAGTGTCGCGGTAGCTATTAATAAAGAAGAACATCAAGACGCGTTCTGTGGGATGCACTGTTGAGCGCTACATCCCGAGGGGTTTGTGCTGATTGTACAGAGATTGTGACAGCCGGTTAAATGGCGTCCCTTGAGAAGGCAAGAACAAGACGTACACTACCAGTCAAAAGTTTGGACAAACCAACTCATTCAAGGGTTTTTCTTTATTTGTACTATTTTTTACATTGTAGAAAAATAGTGAAGACATCAAAACTATGAAATAACACATATCATGTAGTAACCAAAAAAGGGTTAAACAAATCAAAATATGTTATATTTGAGATTCTTCAAATAGCCACCCTTTGCCTTATGACAGCTTTGTACACTCTTGGCATTCTCTCAATCAGCTTCATGAGGTAGTCACCTGGAATGCATTTCAATTAACAGGTGTGCCTTCTTAAAAGTTAATTTGTGGAATTTATTTCATTCCTAATGCTTTTGAGCCAATCAGTTGTGTTGTGACAAGGTATACAGAAGATAGCCCTATTTGGTAAAAGACCAAGTCCATATTATGGCAAGAACAGCTCAAATAAGCAAAGAGAAACGACAGTCCATCATTACTTCAAGACATGAAGGTCAGTCAATCCGGAAAATGTCAAGAACTTTGAAAGTTTCATCAAGTGCAGTCGCAAAAACCATCAAGCGCTATGATGAAACTGGCTCTCATGAGGACTGCCACAGGAAATAAATGCTTCACAGAGTTCAAGTAACAGACACATCTCAACATCAACTGTTCAGAGGAGACTGCATGAATCAGGCCTTCATGGTCAGATTGCTGCAAAGAAACCACTACTAAAGCCCCCCGTGTAGCTCAGTTGGTAGAGCATGGCGTTTGCAACGCCAGGGTTGTGGGTTCGATTCCCACGGGGGGCCAGTATGAAAATGTATGCACTCACTAACTGTAAGTCGCTCTGGATAAGAGTGTCTGCTAAATGACTAAAATGTACAAATGTAAAGGACACCAATAATAATTTGAGACTTGTTTGGGCCAAGAAACACAAGCAATGGACATTAGACCAGTGGAAATTAGTCCTTTGAAATTTGAGATTTGAGGAATGGAGGGAAAAAGAGAGGCAGAGGAGGTCTAAAAGAGAGAGGAAGAGGGTGATATTGAGTCGGTTAAAAATGGCGGAAAAAAGGGAGAGCTGAGGAGAAATGGAAGCGAATGAGGGCGAAGTATCGGAGGTGGTAGGTGTGGTGAAGTTCTTGGAGCCCGAGGATTCCACCGAGGGTCAGGATAAAGATGAGTCTGTGATAGTACGATTGAAGTTTTTGGAAAAGGTGGAACCTTGTCTTTTGGCTGATCCATTTTTTGGGTTTCAGGGTGGGTGAAAACAGAGTTGGGTGCTGTGGAATCGGTGAAGGTAACCAGAAGTGGTCTTGTGATAATTGTTTGTGTTTCTGCTCGTCAGAGGGAGCAGGCGCTCCACGTTAAACGAATGGGGGCAAGAGATGTGAATTGTTTTGCGCTCAAGAAAAGGGCGCCATTGAGAGGAGTGATTACTGGGGTAGCAGTAAATGTAAAAGTTGATCAACTGAAGGGGAAGATTCCCAGTGTTTGTGAGGCTCGTCGTTTGGTGCGACACAGACAGGGTGGTGTGAGTGGTGAAACAGAAGAGTCATTAGCTGTTCTTTTGAGTTTTGATGTTAAGTCTTTGCCCGACAAAGTGATGTTAGGATATATAAGTTATCCTGTACAAGCTTTTGAGCCGAATACATTACGTTGTTACAGGTGTCAAACTTATGGGCATGTGGCAGCAGTGTGTAGGAGGGAGGTTCCTAGGTGTGAGTAGTGTGCAGAAGGGCATGAGACAAAGGAATGTGTAGCATTGGGGAAAGTAGTGGTATGTGTTAATTGTAGGGGTGCCCATGGGGCTGGGGATCACAAATGTCCTGTGCGAGAGAGGCAGGTTGAGGTTTCCAGGGTTAGAGTAGTGCAGAAGTTGTCATGCTGAGGCAGTGAAGAAAGTAGAGGAAGATGGGTCAAGGTGGAGGGATCCTGAGAGGAGTGGTGTGAGTAGTAGATCTGTACCAGTACAGAGGGATAAACCAATAAGTGATATACAGTGGCTAGCGAAAGTATTCACCCCCCTTGGCATCTTTCCTATTTTGTTGCCTTACAACCTGGAATTAAAATATATTTTTTGGGGGTTTGTATCATTTGATTTACACAACATGCCTACCACTTTGAAGATGCAAAATATGTTTTATTGTGAAACAAACAAGAAATAAGACAAAAAAACAGAACTTGAGCATGCGTAACTATTCACCCCCCCAAAGTCAATACTTTGTAGAGCCACCTTTTGCAGCAATTACACCTGCAAGTCTCTTGGGGTATGTCTCTATAAGCTTGGCACATCTAGCTCTGGGATTTTTGCCCATTCTTCAAGGCAAAACTGCTCCAGCTCCTTCAAGTTGGATGGGTTCCGCTGGTGTACAGCAACCTTTAAGTCATACCACAGATTCTCAATTGGATTGAGGTCTGGGCTTTGACTAGGCCATTCCAAGACATTTAAATGTTTCCCCTTAAACCACTCAAGTGTTGCTTTAGCAGTATGATTAGGGTCATTGTCCTGCTGGAAGGTGAACCTCCGTCCCAGTCTCAAATCTCTGGAAGACTGAAACAGGTTTCCCTCAAGAATTTCCCTGTATTTAGCGCCATCCATCATTCCTTCAATTCTGACCAGTTTCCCAGTCCCTGCCGATGAAAAACATCCCCACAGCATGATGCTGCCACCACCATGCTTCACTGTGGGGATGGTGTTCTCGGGATGATGAGAGGTGTTGGGTTTGCGCCATAGTGGTTTCCTTGATGGCCAAAAAGCTCAATTCTAGTCTCATCTGACCAGAGTACCTTCTTCCATATGTTTGGGGAGTCTCCCACATGCCTTTTGGCGAACACCAAAAGTGTTTGCTTATTTTTTTCTTGAAGCAATGGCTTTTTTTCTGGCCACTCTTCCGTAAAGCCCAGCTCTGTGGAGTGTACGGCTTAAAGTGGTCCTATGGACAGATACTCCAATCTCCGCTGTGGAGCTTTGCAGCTCCTTCAGGGTTATCTATGGTCTCTTTGTTGCCTCTGATTAATGCCCTCCTTGCCTGGGCCATGAGTTTTGGTGGGCGGCCCTCTCTTGGCAGGTTTGTTGTGGTGCCATATAATGGATTTAATAGTGCTCCATGGGATGTTCAAAGTTTCTATTTTTTTATAACCCAACCCTGATCGGTACTTCTCCACAACTTTGTCCCTGCCCTGTTTGGAGAGCTCCTTGGTCTTCATGGTGCTGCTTGCTTGGTGGTGCCCCTTGCTTAGTGGTGTTGCAGACTCATGGGGCCTTTCAGAACAGGTGTATATGTACTGAGATCATGTGACACTTAAATAAACTCCCCCTGTGTGCAATCTAACTAATTATGTGACTTCTGAAGGTAATTGGTTGCACCAGATCTTATTTAGGGGCTTCATAGCAAAGGGGGTGAATACATATGCACGCACCACTTTTCCGTGATTTATTTTTTTGAATTTTTTGAAACAAGATATTTTTTTCATTCCACTTCACCAATTTGGACTATTTTGTGTATGTCCATTACATTAAATCCAAAGAAAAATCAATTTAAATTACAGATTGTAATGCAACAAAATAGGAAAAATGCCAAGGGGGATGAATACTTTTCAAATCAAATCAAATCAAATCAAATTTTATTGGTCACATGCGCCGAATACAACAGGTGCAGACATTGCAGTGAAATGCTTACTTACAGCCCTTAACCAACAGTGCATTTATTTTTAACAAAAAAAAGTAAGAATAAAAACAACAACAAAAAAAGTGTTGAGAAAAAAAGAGCAGAAGTAAAATAAAGTGACAGTAGGGAGGCTATATATACAGGGGGGTACCGTTGCAGAGTCAATGTGCGGGGGCACCGGCTAGTTGAGGTAGTTGAGGTAATATGTACATGTGGGTAGAGTTAAAGTGACTATGCATAAATACTTAACAGAGTAGCAGCAGCGTAAAAAGGATGGGGGTGGGGGCAGTGCAAATAGTCCGGGTAGCCATGATTAGCTGTTCAGGAGTCTTATGGCTTGGGGGTAGAAGCTGTTGAGAAGTCTTTTGGACCTAGACTTGGCACTCCGGTACCGCTTGCCGTGCGGTAGCAGAGAGAACAGTCTATGACTAGGGTGGCTGGAGTCTTTGACAATTTTGAGGGCCTTCCTCTGACACCGCCTGGTATAGAGGTCCTGGATGGCAGGAAGCTTTGCCCCAGTGATGTACTGGGCCGTACGCACTACCCTCTGTAGTGCCTTGCGGTCAGAGGCCAAGCAGTTGCCATACCAGGCGGTGATGCAACCAGTCAGGATGCTCTCGATGGTGCAGCTGTAGAATTTTTTGAGGATCTGAGGACCCATGCCAAATCTTTTAGTCTCCTGAGGGGGAATAGGCTTTGTCGTGCCCTCTTCACGACTGTCTTGGTGTGTTTGGACCATGATAGTTCGTTGGTGATGTGGACACCAAGGAACTTGAAGCTCTCAACCTGTTCCACTACAGCCCCGTCGATGAGAATGGGGGCGTGCTCAGTCCTCTTTTTTTTCCTGTAGTCCACAATCATCTCCTTTGTCTTGGTCACGTTGAGGGAGAGGTTGTTGTCCTGGCACCACATGGCCAGATCTCTGACCTCCTCCCTATAGGCTGTCTCATCGTTGTTGGTGATCAGGCCTACCACTGTTGTGTCGTCGGCAAACTTAATGATGGTGTTGGAGTCGTGCCTGGCCATGCAGTCATGGGTGAACAGAGAGTACAGGAGGGGACTGAGCACGCACCCCTGAGGGGCCCCCGTGTTGAGGATCAGTGTGGCAGATGTGTTGTTACCTACCCTTACCACCTGGGGGCGGCCCGTCAGGAAGTCCAGGATCCAGTTGCAGAGGGAGGTGTTTAGTCCCAGGATCCTTAGCTTAGTGATGAGCTTAGAGGGCACTATGGTGTTGAATGCTGAGCTGTAGTCAAATGAATAGCATTCTCACGTAGGTGTTCCTCTTGTCCAGGTGGGAAAGGGCAGTGTGGAGTGCGATAGAGATTGCATCATCTGTGGATCTGTTGGGGCGGTATGCAAATTGGAGTGGGTCTAGGGTTTCTGGGATTATGCTGTTGATGTGAGCCATGACCAGTCTTTCAAAGCACTTCATGGCTACAGACGTCAGTGCTACGGGTCGGTAGTCATTTAGGCAGGTTATCTTAGAGTTCTTGGGCACGGGGACTATGGTGGTCTGCTTGAAACATGTTGGTATTACAGACTCAGTCAGGGACATGTTGAAAATGTCAGTGAAGACACTTGCCAGTTGGTCAGCACATGCTCGGAGTACACGTCCTGGTAATCCGTCTGGCCCTGCGGCCTTGTGAATGTTGACCTGCTTAAAAGTCTTACTCACATCGGCTACGGAGAGCGTGATCACATAGTCATCCGGAACAGCTGGTGCTCTCATGCATGCTTCAGTGTTGCTTGCCTCGAAGCGAGCATAGAAGTGGTTTAGCTCGTCTGGTAGGCTTGTGTCACTGGGCAGCTCGCGGCTGTGCTTCCCTTTGTAGTCTGTAATAGTTTTCAAGCCCTGCCACATCCGGCGAGCGTCAGAGCCAGTGTAGTATGATTCAATCTTAGACCTGTATTGACTCTTTGCCTGTTTGATGGTTCGTCGGAGGTCATAGCGGGATTTCTTATAAGCGTCCGGGTTAGAGTCCCGTTCCTTGAAAGCGGCAGCTCTACCCTTTAGCTCAGTGCGGATGTTTCCTGTAATCCATGGCTTCTGGTTGGGGTATGTACGTACGGTCACTGTGGGGACGACATCATCGATGCACTTATTGATGAAGCCAGTGACTGATGTGGTGTACTCCTCAATGCTGTCTGAAGAATCCCGGAACATGTTCCAGTCTGTGCTAGCAAAACAGTCCTGTAGCTTAGCATCTGCGTCATCTGACCACTTTTTTATTAACCGAATCACTGATGCTTCCTGCTTCAGTTTTTGCTTATAAACAGGAATCAGGAGGATAGAGTTATGGTCAGATTTGCCAAATGGAGGGCGAGGGAGAGCTTTGTATGCGTCTCTGTGTGTGGAGTAGAGGTGGTCTAGAGTTTTTTTCCCTCTGGTTGCACATTTAACATGCTGGTAGAAATTAGGTAGAACGGATTTAAGTTTCCCTGCATTAAAGTCCCCGGCCACTAGGAGCGCTGCATCTGGATGAGCGTTTTCCTGTTGATTAATGGCCTTGTACAACTCATTCAGTGCAATCTTAATGCCAGCATTGGTTTGTGGTGGTAAATAGACAGCTATGAAAAATATAGATGAAAACTCTCTTGGTAAATAGTGTGGTCTACAGCTTATCATAAGATACTCTACCTCAGGCGAGCAAAACCTCGAGACTTCTTTAGTATTTGATTTTGTGCACCAGCTGTTGTTTACAAATATACACAGACCGCCACCCCTTGTCTTACCCGAGTCAGCCGTTCTGTCCTGCCGATGTAGCGTATAGCCTGCTAGCTGAATGTTATCATTGTTGTCGTTCAGCCACGACTCCGTGAAACATAAGATATTACAGTTTTTAATGTCCCGTTGGTAGGATAACCGTAATCTTAAATCGTCCATTTTATTCTCAAAAGCTTGAACGTTGGCTAATAGGATTGATGGAAGAGGCAGTTTACTCGCTCGCCGTCGGATCCTTACAAGGCACCCGGATCTGCGCCCGCGATATCTCCGTCTCTTCCTCACGCGAATGACGGGGATTTGGGCCTTGTCGGGTGTCTGTAGGATATCCCTCGCGGCCGCCTCGTTGAAGAAAAAATCTTCGTCCAATGCGAGGTGAGTAATCGCTGTCCTGATATCCAGAAGCTCTTTTTGGTTATAAGAGACGATGGCAGAAACATGATGTACAAAATAAATTACAAATAACGCGGAAAAACACACATAATAGTACAATTGGTTAGAGGGCTGTAAAACGGCAGCCATCTTCTCCGGCGCTGTAAGGCTCATCCATACTGAGAATGTGTTATCCACAGGAGGTTGGTGGCACCTTAATTGGGGAGGACGGGCTTGTGGTAATGGCCGGAGCGGAATTAGTGGAATTGTATCAAACACGTTTTCAATGTGTTTGATGCCATTCCATTTGCTCCGTTCCTGACATTATGAGCCATCCTCCACTCAGCAGCCTCCACTGGATCTAACACACAATTGCTTTGATTCCCGCCATTCGTTCATTTGGTACATCCTCTAGGGTGGACACTACACCCTGTCCACCCTTGTAGCTCTCTTCACGACAACAGACACATGTTGGTTCCTTGAAACGGGCGTTTATTGCCTTGCACGTATTTTTCTCCGATGCATCCACGTCACGCCGTGAGAACTATATATTTGAATGAACACAGTAACGTTGATAAATTATACAGTACTGAAACAAATTTGGCGCAAATATAAACAAAGTTCTACAGGTTGAACAAAATACCTCGTTGGCTGCTTGTCCTGAAAAGAGGTTATTGAATCCTTAAAGTCCCTTGAAAGTCCCTTTACTGTCTTTCTTGGCCTCTGCCATCAACAATTATAACTCAGACTAAGATCTGCTTAAATTAGATTGCACACAGTCAATTAACAAATTCCGTAGCAGTAACACAACAGAGAAAATTAGTTCCGGGATGGAACATAAAAACACAAACAATGGCCTAACGTTAATTTTACCTGTTACATCACATTTAAATTCTTACCTATACATCAATAAATAATGTATTTATTTACTACATCAAATAAACCATGAATTATGTATTAATCATGCATCGTGAACACAGCATCTATGTAACACCACTTACACTCCCACCAAATCACTCATTAACTTGGAATGTGGGATTTTCTTTTAAACAAAAATTATGAAAATAATTAATAAAATGTTTTAAGTCTGAATGAACGTGATGAACGTACAGTGGGGAAAAAAAGTATTTAGTCAGCCACCAATTGTGCAAGTTCTCCCACTTAAAAAGATGAGAGAGGCCTGTAATTTTCATCATAGGTACATGTCAACTATGACAGACAAAATGAGAAAAAAAATCCAGAAAATCACATTGTAGGATTTTTTATGAATTTATTTGCAAATTATGGTGGAAAATAAGTATTTGGTCAATAACAAAAGTTTCTCAATACTTTGTTATATACCCTTTGTTGGCAATGACACAGGTCAAACGTTTTCTGTAAGTCTTCACAAGGTTTTCACACACTGTTGCTGGTATTTTGGCCCATTCCTCCATGCAGATCTCCTCTAGAGCAGTGATGTTTTGGGGCTGTCGCTGGGCAACACGGACTTTCAACTCCCTCCAAAGATTTTCTATGGGGTTGAGATCTGGAAACTGGCTAGGCCACTCCAGGACCTTGAAATGCTTCTTACGAAGCCACTCCTTCGTTGCCCGGGCGGTGTGTTTGGGATCATTGTCATGCTGAAAGACCCAGCCACGTTTCATCTTCAATGCCCTTGCTGATGGAAGGAGGTTTTCACTCAAAATCTCACGATACATGGCCCCATTCATTCTTTCCTTTACATGGATCAGTCGTCCTGGTCCCTTTGCAGAAAAACAGCCCCAAAGCATGATGTTTCCACCCCCATGCTTCACAGTAGGTATGGTGTTCTTTGGATGCAACTCGGCATTCTTTGTCCTCCAAACACGACGAGTTGAGTTTTTACCAAAAAGTTCTATTTTGGTTTCATCTGACCATATGACATTGTCCCAATCCTCTTCTGGATCATCCAAATGCACTCTAGCAAACTTCAGACGGGCCTGGACATGTACTGGCTTAAGCAGGGGGGACACGTCTGGCACTGCAGGATTTGAGTCCCTGGCGGCGTAGTGTGTTACTGATGGTAGGCTTTGTTACTTTGGTCCCAGCTCTCTGCAGGTCATTCACTAGGTCACCCCGTGTGGTTCTGGGATTTTTGCTCACCGTTCTTGTGATAATTTTGACCCCACGGGGTGAGATCTTGCGTGGAGCCCCAGATCGAGGGAGATTATCAGTGGTCTTGTATGTCTTCCATTTCCTAATAATTGCTCCCACAGTTGATTTCTTCAAACCAAGCTGCTTACCTATTGCAGATTCAGTCTTCCCAGCCTGGTGCAGGTCTACAATTTTGTTTCTGGTGTCCTTTGACAGCTCTTTGGTCTTGGCCATAGTGGAGTTTGGAGTGTGACTGTTTGAGGTTGTGGACAGGTGTCTTTTATACTGATAACAAGTTCAAACAGGTGCCATTAATACAGGTAACGAGTGGAGGACAGAGGAGCCTCTTAAAGAAGAAGTTACAGGTCTGTGAGAGCCAGAAATCTTACTTGTTTGTAGGTGACCAAATACTTATTTTCCACCATAATTTGCAAATAAATTCATTAAAAATCCTACAATGTGATTTTCTGGATTTTTTTTCTCCATTTGTCTGTCATAGTTGACGTGTACCTATGATAAAAATTACAGGCCTCTCTCATCTTTTTAAGTGGGAGAACTTGCACAATTGGTGGCTGACTAAATACTTTTTTCCCCACTGTATGTGATTTAGTTAGCCTCTAGTAAGGTAACTACCTTGTAAATAGGCCTTTCAAGGTGGACTGATCAAGTGTGTGGTTTTCCTTTACCAAGTGTAGTGTCACTGACTAGTAGCTTCAGCTTTCGCACCATGCTGTCTGCACTAGGATGAGCTTCTACAACCCTGGCAAGCTTCCACTCGTTTCTTGGTGAGCTGTCATCTTGTAGAATCACAATATCATCTACTTGTGAGTTTCGTGATTTTCTTTGCCATTTCTGTCATTGTTGGAGGTTTAACAGGTATTCTCGTTTCCATCTTCGCCAGAATTCATTGGCTAGGAACTGCACTCTTCTCCACCTTTTGCACAGATAGAGGTCTTCTTTGCAGAATTGTCCAGGAGGGGGCAGAATAATTGAAGATTTCATAGTTAGTATGTGGTTAGGAGTGAGAGGTTCTGGACCGGTGGGATCGTGAAGATGTTCAACACTTAGTGGCCTGCTGTTGATTATAGCCATTGTTTCGTAAAGGAATGTTCTCAGAGTTGTGGTGTCGAGTCTGTTTGCGGACTTGTCGAGAATGGTAGTCAGAATGATCCGAATCGTTCTAATTTGGCGCTCCCAGACTCCACCCATGTGACTTGCTGATGGGAGGTTCATAATGAATTCACAACCGATTGCTCGTTGACGTTCTTGATCCATTCCCTTGAGCAACTCAAAAAACACTTTTAGCACCCATGAAATTTGTTCCCCGATTGCATCTCAATTGGCGTACAGGTCCTCTGATAGCTACAAACATTCGAAGTGCATTTATGAATGCGTCTGTTGTCAAGTCGTCTAGTGTTTCAATATGCACTGCTCTGGAGCATAGGCTGGTAAACAACAATCCATATCGTTTTAATTCCTTTCTTCCTTCCTTTACGATGAAGGGGCCAAAACAATCAAGACCGCAGTAAGTAAAGGGATGGGATGTCTCTGTTCTCTCACCCGGCAGATCCGCCATTTGTTGAACTTCTGTATCTCCTACATTGTACGCACTTGTAAATGTGTGAGGAGACCACATTTCCACATCCCAAGATCCATATTCCATTTGCACGCAACTCGTTCATAGTCATGCCTCTTCCTTGGTGGTGTACACGCACATGATGATGTTTGACGAGCAGGGCTGACACATGAGATTTCTTCGGAAGTATTGCGGGATGTTTTACGTCATGGTGCAATGCTGATTGGGATAGCCGTCCTCCCACCCTGAGGACATTGTTCCTGTCCAAGAAGGCATTCAACTGGTGTAACTTGTTGCGCTTGTTCATGGTGTGTTCTTTCTGGAGCTTGATTTTATGGATGTCTTCAGCGAAGGCTTCTTCTTGCACCAGCTTGATAATGAAGATTTCCACTTTTCTTCTTTCTTCAAGGCTAGTTGCTTCATTCGTTCTTGGTTGAAGTCCTTTGAATTCCCTGACAAATTTCTGGAGCCTGGCGATGGCTCTCACTGCTCTGGACCAGTCAGAAAACTTAAATGAAGCGATTAGCTATTGAATTCACTTATTACGTCTTGACTGCGTGGACATGGGCCTTGCGAAGCTCAGGGTCAGTTGTTTATACTTCTCCCACCATTTCCTCTTCACGTGGAAGACTCCGCTGCCAAAGAAAGTCGGGTCCTTTCAGCCAGTTAGACTCTTTCAGCCGAACTGCACTCAGCCCTCTTGAGGCGTAGTCGGCTGGGTTATTTTCAGAGCTGACATATCGCCATTGTTCAGGGTTTGTGCTTGATCTTATGCGTTGGATCCGGTTTGCTACAAACGTGTGAAACCTCTTGGCGTCGTTGTTCACGTAGCCAAGGTCCACCCTTGAGTCCGTCCAGTAACACTCTTGCAGGTTTTCAATCTCGAGCTCTCTTTTGACGACATCACCATTACGGACTGAAGTCACAGCTGACGACAATTCAAGTCTTGGGAAAGTCGTTAGTTTGGTAGGGGCTACTCTTGCCTTCCCCATGACAAGTGAGCAACTGATGTGTCCTGTTTCACTTATAGCTCGGAGATACGAACATGCACCATATCCATTGCGACTTGCATCTGAAAAGTTGTGAAGCTCGTATCGCTTGACCTCGCCAAAGCTTGATGAAAGGTAGCTTCTTGGAATCTTCAGGGCTGCAAGGTGAGGCAAATCCTTAAGCCATGACTCCCATTGTGGCAGAATGTGCTCGGGGAGATCTTCGTCCCAGCTTACTTTGTCTCTGCATAGCGTCTGAAGGATCTGTTTGACAACTAATATGAAGGGAGCCACAAACCCCAGCGGATCATAGACGGAAGCGACGGTTGAGAGAACACCTCTCCTTGTCAGTGGATTTTCCTTAACTACGACCCTGAATTGGAATTCATCTGTTTCGACGCACCACTGAACTCCAAGTGCTCGCTCGATGTGAAGTTCTCCTAGGGCCATGTCTAGATCCTTGGTTTGGGCACGTTCTGCAAGTGGTATAGCGGCAATCACTTCTTTGTCGTTGGACACAAACTTGTGCAGCCGAAGGTTTCCTGTTTTGCACAAGGCTCTTGACTCTTCCACCAAATGTATGGCTTCAGCAGGTGACTATGCTTATTAAGCCATCGTCGACGTAAAAGCTTCTCTGGATAAACTTGATGGACTCTTCAATTAACCTTCCATGACCCTGCGATACAAGATGCTTGAGTCCAAAGTTGGAGCAGCCAGGGGATGAAGCTGCCCTAAACAAGTGCACCTTCATTCTGTACACAGAGGGTTTGGAGTCTAGATCGCCTTTGTCCCACCAGAGGAACCTTAGGTAGTCTTGGTGTTCCTTTTCAACGTGAAACTGATGAAACATCTTTTCAACATCACACATTTTGGCGACTGGACCTTTTCTAAATCGACATAGCACTCCAACTAATGTGTTAGTCAGGTCTGGCCCGGTCAAGAGATGATCGTTTAGGGAGGTTTCTTGACAGTGTGCAAAACAGTCGAAAACCACACGGATCTTCCCAGGTTTGTGGGGGTGGTAGACTCCGTGGCACGGAATGTACCATGCTGGTTGGTTATCGAGTTCAGGCTGTGGAACCTTCTCAGCATCTCCTCTGGTTATTATGTCATTCATGAAATGGACATAATCATCATAATACTGCTTATTTCTCCTCAGTCGTCACTCTAATGAGGTGAGCCTATGAACTGCACATCGTTTATTGTCTGGGAGATTAGGTTTGCCCGTCTTGAAAGGAAGTGGGAGTTCATAGTGGCCGTCTTCCTTCTGCCTTATACTTTCTTTCACTTTAAACAAGAAGAGAAGGTCTTCCTGAGAAACTGGGTTGTCTTCTGCAGTGTGATCTGTGAAATCAGATTCGAGGACCTTGATTATGTCTGTTGGATTGATCTCTTTGACTTGAGTTTTGCACACAAAGTGTACTTCTCTCTTCTTCAGCTCAACTGATGGCTGCACGGCAGGTGTCACTTGTCGCACTATGATTCTGTGACTGGTTCCTATTGCATCACCGTAGTCACTTGCTTGAGTCGAGCAGCCAACAATGCTCCAGCCGAGATCAGTTCGCTGTGCATATGGATGATTTTCTTCACCGGACAGGATCTCCCTAGGAAGAAGGACTTGTTGACAGTTATAGCCGATCAGAAGGCCTACTTCGCAATCCAGTGGTGGTGGAATCTTGTCTGCCAATTGTTCCAGATGAGGCCATTTTAGAGCTGTTTCAGCAGTTGGAATGGGTGACCTGTCTGCTGGAATGAATTATTGTGTGAAAAGTGGTGGCAATGGGATCCTTTTCTCTAAGTTGTACCCTCTCACTTGTAGACTTGTCAGTTTCTGAGAGGGTATGACTGTTGACCTTGTAGACATTGTGGACAGCCGCAAACTGACATTCTCTTTGTTTGTGTTGAGGTCTTGGGCCACTTCATCTAGGATAAAAGTCGTATCGCTTTGCGTGTCTAAGAGCGCGTAGACGAGAACTTCTTGATCTGGCTGTTTTGTGGACGAGACCCAGACTGGTATGATTGAGGACGTTTGTGTGCTTAGGCCTTCTTGTATGACTCTGTTGGTAATTGCTGCTGCAGCTATTTCTTTGGTGTCTGCTCTGTGCTTTGAGTAGTCGTCTACCTTTGCAGGTGTTGACCTTTGATGTTCCTTGAACTTGTCATCATGCAAACATGTCGGGTGTCTCTTCTGACATCTTTCACATGTACTCTTGTTATCGCACATTCTTGAGTGATGACCAGTCTTCAAACATCCAAAGCAAAGCTTTTCTGCTTGCACAAACTTGACACGATCTTGAACCATCTGTTCACTGAACTTTCTGCACTTGACGAGGACATGTCCTGTTCTTCTGCAAAAAATGCATGATGGGATGTTGCTCTGTGTTGTGTTTGTGGACAGTGTCTTTGCTTGAATGGTTTGACTTCGTGGATGCTTTGGTTTCTCGCTTTCCACACTCTTGAGCGCTTGTTTTGAGGATATAGGATTGCAAGCGAGATCTGCTTCCTTCGATAGAAAGTCTACAAACACTTTGAATGGTGGGTACCCAGTGTTTGCTTGTCTGACTTCCATCGTTTTGCAGTTCCAACTAGATACCAGCCAATCTGGCAACTTCAGCAGAATATTTTGACTCTCATTGCAGTCATTGAGAACTTCCAATGTCTTAATGTGGGGCATTGCAGCCTTGCAGCTCTTGAGGAAGTCTGCAAAGTCTCTTAGTTTACAACCATCCTTAGAGCTTATCTTTGGCCAACCATGCAGCTTGTCTCTGAAGGACTTCCCAATTATGAATGGGTCTCCGAAACGTTTTTGCAACAGCTGCTAGGCTGAGTCGTATGCTGCTTCAGTGCCTAGTAGGAAAAATCCTTCAACAGCTTTCTTTGCGGCACCACCTAAGTACTTTCTTAGGTAATACAGTTTTTCATTCTTTGGAATGTTTTTCCTGTCTATTAATGTTTCGAAAGATAGCTACCAGTCCTTGAATTTCAAAGGATCTCCAGTGAATAATGCAGGCTCTGGTGTTGGGAGACGATTGGCACTTATAGCTTCTGCTAGCATGTTGACCAGATCAGAGCTCTTCTGCACTTGATGCATGGACACTGAAGTTGGTGGAGCTTGAGGTACCAATTGTGGACTTTGGGGACTAGGAGCTTGACTTGTAACTGGTAGAGGTTGAGGAATGAATGAGGGACTTGAGGCATAGAGGGCTTGCGTTGTGACTGGTAGAGATTGAGGGCGGTCTGGAGGAACTGTGAGGTTAAGAACCTGAAGTTCTCCTGCTGGTTCAACATCATGCAGAAAGTCAGTTGTCTCAAAATTGTCTTCGACTTGATCGTAGACCTTTACTCGAGCTCTTGCAGCGTTCAACTTCTTCACTTCCTCTAGACGTTCAAGCTTTCTACGCTTGTCTTGCATTGCCTGTTGTCTGGCTAGGTTCTCAGATTCAAATTGTGTCAGCCGCTGTTTTCCTTCAGCCTCTAGCCTTTGAAGTTCTATCGCTTCCCTTTCTTGTTCATCCAACACTGCCAAAATCTCTTTGGATGCGGCAGCTTCAGCTGCAGCCTCATTTCTTTTGACTAAATGGATGCTAGAGTGGATAGAACCACATTTTGATCGACGAGACGGTGGCCTTGATAGAGAACCTGTTGAGTCTAGGATCGAGCCAACATCAGGCCAAGGTTCTTCCTCCTCATCTGCTGTATGCCCTTTAAGTTGCCTTTCTGCCTTTTGAATGATAAATCCTGAAAGTGAAATGCACGTGTTAACTCTGCGTCACAGGTTTGGTTCAGGAGCTTGCATTCTACGTAACTCTTCATAAATGACCTGTACATCAGAACAGGTGCTTTTCATGTTCTCAATCAGCTCATTTAATTCGTCCTCGGAGGCCGAATCAGTCAATATTTCCTTGCCTATTTTTGCATGATACTTCCACTTCTCATGGATGATCCTGTACCGACGTTGTACACTCTTCAGCCTTTCTTCTTGAAGTTATTTTCCTTTCTCTGTTAGGGATCGGGTTCTTTCACTTCTTCGTAGCCTTTCCACTTCTTCTGCAGACTCTGTGTCTGTCGCGTCGAGTTGAGCAGGTGATTTGGTAATTTCATGACATGTCTCAGTGCTTGTGTCTGACATTTTGAGATGGATGTGGTATGTGTCTCAACTATTGAGCTTGAATTGGATTTATATTAGGCTATGGGTGAATGTAAGCTACAGTAGGCCTAAATGTGATTAGCCAGGAAGGTTAATAACTGTATGAATTCCTTAACTGTGTGAAGACTAGGTGGGTAGCCTAACTTCTAAATATAAACTTCAATATTGCATCAAGATAACTATCAGCATTTAAACTTAGCTAGACTTCAAGTTGACTTCAATTTCAAAATAAGATTGAAAATTACTTTGGTACAAATAAACTTAGTATAAACCTTAATCACAGAATGAATATGCGTATAAGGCATTAAATCACATATCACTTCACATAATAAAATAATTTCACATCAGTGGAGGTACCCTTTAAACTTTGCTTAAATTGCCCTTTAAGCTTGGCTAACACCACTTTTCATAAAACACTAATCTTCATTTCAATTTATGATTATCTTTTATCTTTACTCAATGGTTTACTTTGCTTATGGAGTTAAGTTTCCCTTTAAATCTCGTAACACGTAACAACCACAAACACCAGCACATTCGATGTATCCCCAAAACATGTAGGCTAAGCACAGTATGTAAGATTCATAGAGCTGAGTCCTTAGTTGCAATTTCCAAGTTGAACCACTTCTCATCCCACCTTAACTTGAATGTTGTGGTAGAGTGCTTTTGGCCTGAAAAGTTGCGCTTTCAACACAGTCCAATCACCGTTGCTTGCAGTCGCTATGCCGACAATGTCATGGGCTTTGCTTATCTGTTCTGCTGGATCTTCGTTGCGTCATTACCCGCGGCGGTCTTGTAGTCTCTCCTACCCGTGTTGAGCAGGCGAGTTCTCACTGTAGCTCTCTTCACAACAACAGACACAGGTTGGTTCCTTGAAACGGGCGTTTATTGCCTTGCAAGTCTTTTTCTCCGATGCATCCACGTCACGCCGTGAGAACTATATATTTGAATGAACACAGTAACATTGATAAATTATACAGTACTGAAACAAATTTGGCGCGAATATAAACAAAGTTCTACAGGTTGAACAAAATACCTCGTTGGCTGCTTGTCCTGAAAAGAGGTTATTGAATCCTTAAAGTCCCTTGAAAGTCCCTTTACTGTCTTTCTTGGCCTCTGCCATCAACAATTATAACTCAGACTAAGATCTGCTTAAATTAGATTGCACACAGTCAATTAACACATTCCGTAACAGTAACACAACAGAGAACGTTAGTTCCGGGATGGAACATAAAAACACAAACAATGGCCTAAAGTTAATTTTACCTGTTACATCACATTTAAATTCTTACCTATACATCAATAAATCATTTATGTATTTACTACATCAAATAAACCATGAATTATGTATTAATCATGCATCGTGAACACAGCATCTATGTAACACCACTTACAACCCTAGAGGCCCCTCTCAGTATTCAGTACTTTCATCAAAAGTACAGATACATTATTATATATATATATATATATATATATATATATTTGAGGTGACTTCTGATAGGTTAGGTTTGGCTCACATGACTAGACTACCTCCGATCGTTTATTAAACTCTCCTCATGTTGACTAGGATAACAGTACTCCCTAGTTATCTGTTCTTGTTTTCAGGCTGATGGAGCCCTGTACTGGGTCCAGTATTAACCCTGTCCACACCTCTGTAGTGACTACACCCTGTCCAGGCCCTACCAGTATTCACTCTGTCCACGTCTCTGTAGTGAATACACCCTGTCTACGCCCCTGTAGAGACTATATCCTGTCCAGACCTCTCCCAGTATTTTGTCCACGTCCGTACACTACTACATTATTTTTGCTGTCAACAATATAAAAAAATGTTTAGCCTCAAGTATTGTCTTTAACACAATGTTCATCAAGGAGAGCATAAATCCTTTCCACTAATTCCATTCAAGCATACTGGTACATCGCCATGGTGGAGGAGTGGTCTGTGCTTTGAGCCAAAATGGAGTCGATCTTCTGCTTGTAGCACCTGCAGTCTGTGGGTGGTGGTTTCTGCACCCAGCATGTTGGCCACAGGGAGGGTCACTGTAACAGAAACTGTACCAGTGGTACCCCAGAGCCTTGTGGCAAGGCCTAGAGTCCCCCATGACACAGCTGTAGGGTTGTTGATGACCATCACTGTCTGCTCCGAACTCACTGTGACAAAAGATGGGAGGATTAGGTGCTGTATGAGAATGTCTCTAGCTGGTGAAGTAAGGGCAAAAAGGTTTTCTGTTTTCTTAATACATGTTATGCATAGTATGGAATGGTATGGGTTAAATCATGTGATCCTACTGTGCGGGGGAATAAGTTGGAGACTCCTTCTTCTGAATGGACACATGACAGGTTCTCCTCCTCCAGCCCCCAGAGCTAGTGGGACCATCATACCCTAGAAGAGAAAAATAAATGACAGATCACAAAACCGATGCAATGCAATAACTAAATGTTACAATGCAGTGAGGCAGTGAATGGACTACTCAGATGTACATTTAGAACATTAAAGATGTACAATCATAAAGCTCAAAAACATTATCCTGAATACAACCTATCAACCATTGATATCTTAAATCTGTTTATAATGAGGGTTTAAGCATGGAACACCCTTTATAATCATCCTTTTTAATTATCCTTTTTTTTTTACTGTATCATGTCAGTATATCGTTGTGTGGGGCCGCACTGGAGGCAGATTTTGAGAGAAAAAGTCAACTCTACAGTTGCATTTAAATAGCATTGTTGTTTAGATGTTTTTGTCATTAAAAAGGCTATTTTCTCCAAATGATAATAGTAGGTTATGAATGGAGGCTTCAAGTGCCAACTTTAAGGTTGGCCTGTGTTATGGGCTCATCAAAACTATGGCCTGTGTTATGGGCTCATCAAAACTATGGCCTGTGTAATGGGCTCATCAAACCTATGGCCTGTGTTATGGGCTCATCAAACCTATGGCCTGTGTTATGGGCTCATCAAAACTATGGCCTGTGTTATGGGCTCATCAAAACTATGGCCTGTGTTATGGGCTCATCAAAACTATGGCCTGTGTTATGGGCTCATCAAACCTATGGACTGTGTTATGGGCTCATCAAAACTATAGCCTGTGTTATGGGCTCATCAAAACTATGGCCTGTGTTATGGGCTCACCAATAATGCAGGTGCATTAAGAAAAACTGTAGGGTATATGAAAATAAAAAAAACTCCAGCACAGTGGTGGCCGTAGATGCTCCACAAGTTATTTTATGGATCTTACAATAGACAAAGCATCAGGGTTTACAGAGAGTTGGTGGGGTGGACAAAAGATGCAAAACCTGAAAAACGATTTTTTACTTTGGGTTTTGTCCACCGGCTTAGCTGAAAATACAATATTTTTAGTTATTGAAAAAATATTTCACAGCGGTTAAAATGCTACAATGATTCTCTACACTTGCTTGTTTTCTGCATGTATGACTGCCCCAGCGGTATCCAGATTGTCATACTATCACTGCTCCAGGCAGTAGTAGGCTTGGGTGGTATCAAGATTGCCATACCTTCATACCAATGATACTCTGTAATTCGAAGGTTAGCAATGCTAACAAGTACATGTAAAATCCCATAGAGAATGCTAACCATACTGAACAAAAATATAAACGCCCCTCTGGGAGCGTGGTTTAAGGAGTGCTCTCTGACATAAGTGCTGTCTCTTCGTATTCCACCGGATCGAGTTCTCATCACACGTGATCAGGACAGCAGCAAAATAAATTACAGGACAAGACAGGACAGGAAAGGAGAAATGCTATTTCTCCCCAATTTGGTAGTTACGATTTTGCAACTCCCCAACGGACTCTGGAGAGGCGTGATGAAACATGACACTACTCGCTTTACCCGTATGCCAGCATGTGTCGGAGAAAATTGTTTACAATAGGCATGGTAGGGCTCATGGCTACATGGAGCCATGACTATATGGTAATCTATTCCACATCAAGTAACTCATGCAAGCAGTACGATCAGATAAAAACATTATAAAAATACACCTTATGGAAAAGCTGGGACTGTGAAGAGACATGCAAACACACACACCTGATAACATACACAGCAACAGGCAGGTAACAGGTAGAGTGGAGCAAAGTGGGATTGGGCCAGGCACATCCAGGTGTCAGGCCTGGGTGTACTCAGTCGGGGTCCAAGAACCTCAGGCCACACCTGTTTGACCTCGCTGTAATACTGTAGGCCTACTTATATTAATTTTCTGAGTCAATTCAGGTAGCATTAAATGTCCTGTGTGTGTGTTTTTTTTTTAAGAAACACAATTTATTTCAATCTCTAGTTACAGTTGAAGTTGGAAGTTTACATACACTTAGGTTGGAGTCATTAAAACTTGTTTTTCAACCACGCCACAAATGTCTTTTTAACAAACTATCGTTTTGGCAAGTCGGTTAGGACATCTACTTTGTGCATGACACAAGTAATTTTTCCAACAACTGTTTACAGACAGATTATTTCACTTATAATTCACTGTATCACAATTCCAGTGGGTCAGAAGTTTACATAGACTAAGTTGACTCTGCCTTTAAACAGCTTGGAAAATTCCAGAAAATGATGTCATGGCTTTAGAAGCTTCTGATAGGCTAATTGACATAATTTGAGTCAATTGGAGGTGTACCTGTGGATGCATTTCAAGGTCTACATTCAAACTCAGTGCCTCTTTGCTTGACATCATGGGAAAATGAAAATAAATCAGCCAAGACCTCAGAAAAATAATTGTAGACCTCCACAAGTCTGGTTCATCCTTGGGAGCAATTTCCAAACGCCTGAAGGTACCACGTTCATCTGTACAAACAATAGTACGCAAGTATAAACACCATGGGACCACGCAGCCGTCATACCGCTCAGGAAGGAGACGCGTTCTGTCTCCTAGAGATGAACGTACTTTGGTGCGAAAAGTACAAATCAATCCTAGAACAACAGCAAAGGACCTTGTGAAGATGCTGGAGGAAACAGATACAAAAGTATCTATATCCACAGTAAAACGAGTCCTATATATCGACATGACCTGAAAGGCCGCTCAGCAAGGAAGAAGCCACTGCTCCAAAACCACTATAAAAAAGCCAGACTACGGTTTGCAACTGCACATGGGGACAAAGATCATACTTTTTGGAGAAATGTCCTCTGGTCTGATGAAACAAAAATAGAACTGTTTAGCTCATCATGACCATCGTTATGTTTAGAGGAAAAAGCGGGTAGCTTGCAAGCCGAAGAACACCATCCCAACCGTGAAGCACAGGGGTGGCAGCATCATGTGGTCCTCTGTAGCTCAGCTGGTAGAGCACGGCGCTTGTAACGCCAAGGTAGTTGGTTCGATCCCCGGGACCACCCATACACAAAAATGTATGCACGCATGACTGTAAGTCGCTTTGGATAAAAGCGTCTGCTAAATGGCATATTATTATATTATTATTATCATGCTGTGGGGGTACTTTGCTGCAGGAGGGACTGGTGCACTTCACAAAGTAGATGGCATCATGAGGAAGGAAAATTATGTGGATATATTGAAGCAACATCTCAAGACATCAGTCAGGAAGTTAAAGCTTGGTCGCAAATGGGTCTTCCAAATGGACAATGACCCCAAGCATACTTCCAAAGTTGTGGCAAAATGGCTTAAGGACAACAAAGTCAAGGTATTGGAGTGGCCATCACAAAGCCCTGACCTCAATCCTATAGAAATTTGTGGGCAGAACTGAAAAAGCGTGTGCAAGCAAGGAGGCCTACAAACCTGACTCAGTTACACCAGCACTGTCAGGAGGAATGGGCCAAAATTAACCCAACTTATTGTGGGAAGCTTGTGGAAGGCTACCCGAAACGTTTGACCCAAGTTAAACAATTTAAAGGCAATGCTACCAAATACTAATTGAGTGTATGTAAACTTCTGACCCACTGGGAATGTGATGAAAGAAATAAAAGCTGAAATAAATAATTCTCTCTACTATTATTCTGACATTTCACATAATTCAAATGAAAGTGTGATCCTAAATGATCTAAGACAGTGAATTTTTACTAGGATTAAATGTCAGGAATTGAAAAACTGATTTGAAATGTATTTGGCTAAGGTGTATGTAAACTTCCGACTTCAACTGTATGTAAAAAAAAAAAAAAAAAAAAGGTTTTGTTGCGGTAAACAGCGTCACACTCAGGCAGGAAACGGAATGTTCTATTCTCAGCCAGGCTGAGAAAACACAATTTAATTATATCTCTATTTGAGCCAAATAAGTAGTATTGTTGTGATTACAAGAAAATCCTAATAATTTAGGTAAAGAGCCCTACAGTCAGGCAGACATATCTGAATGTTCTATCATAAAGTGAGAACAATTAGTTTCCCTGGCGGGTATGGCTTCTACTTAGAATTACTGTAAGAGTAAATTAATACATGACATTCACTGATATAAACCTGTTTCCAATATAATCGCATCATTTACACAGACCCACCGTGGACCTTCGTGTTAAAAGGCGTCCCATGGTCTGTTTTGTCAACGAGCTCATTGTATTCCAAACACTGGCGGTAACCAGATGTTCCCAATAATTTAGGTAGCCTAGTAAACGATGCCCACTCTGGTATGTTCTATTGTGAACTGTCTGGGACTCGTTGTTGTTTCACTGTTTACTACTCAAAGATATTTACTTATTCAGTCGAAGGCGAAATTTACTGTAATACACTGGTCTCAAATATATTAGCATAACTAGGTTACACAGAATCATGGCGGACCCAATGTAAAATGAGAGGCTTTTTTATCTTATTAAAACGTGTCCCAGCCCAACATGTCTAGCTCTGCCCACTGGGGCGTGGCTTAAGGAGCGCTCTCTGAAAAAGCGCTCGTAACTGCACAACAGTGAATGATTTACACTTATTCTAATAAACTATTACCTTATCTAGTTTATATTAATGTCAGGTTACTTGCAAGGTTGTGGTTTACAAGTGGTTAATGTGCATTCAGCAAAGTGTACATGTCACCTGAAATTAAATGTAAAAAAAAAAAAAGGAAGACATGATCCATTT
>NW_025537475.1:0-33039 GCF_020615455.1 Coregonus clupeaformis
TACTAATGTTCTGCAAATCATCTGTTACCACTACTACTAATGTTCTAATAAGTTCTACATGTCATCTGCTACCCACTACTACTAATGTTATAATAATTTTCTACATGAATCTGTTACCCTACTACTAATGTTCTACTAATGTTTCTACATGTCATCTGTTACCACTACTACTAATGTTATAATAATTTTCTACATGTCATCTGTTACACTACTTCTAATGTTATAATAATTTTCTACATGAAATCTGTTACAATACTACTAAAATGTTCTACATGTCATCTGTTACCACTACTACTAATGTTCTATTAGTATTCTTGCAGTCATGCTACCACTACTACTAATGTTCTAATAATGTTCTACATGTCATCTGTTACCACTACTACTAATGTTAATAGTAATTTTCATAGAATCTGTTACCACTACTACTAATGTTCTACTAATTTTCTACATGTCACTGCTACACTACTACTAATGTTCTACATGTCATATGTTACCACTACTACTAATGTTATAATAATTTTCTTATATTATCTGTTTACCACTACTACTAATGTTATAATAATTTTCTACATGAAATCTGTTACCAATACTACTAATGTTCTACATGTCATCTGTTACCACTACTACTAATGTTCTAATAACTCATGTCATCTGCTACCACTACTATAGTTCTAATAATGTTCTACATGTCATCTGTTACCACTACTACTAATGTTCTAATAATGTTCTGCATGTCATCTACCACTATGCTACTAATGATCTAATAATGTTCTACATGTCGTTTACCACTACTACTAATGTTCTACTAATGTTCTAAATGTCATCTGTTACCAGTACTACTAATGTTCTGCATGTCATCTGTTACACTACTACTAATATTCTAATAATGTTCTGCAAGTCTCTGCTACCACTACTACATGTTCTATGTCATCTTACCACTACTACTAATATTCTAATAATGTTCTACATGTCATCTGTTACCACTACTACTAATGATCTAATAATGTTCACATGTCATCTGTTACCACTACTATTAATACTCTATAATTCTGCATGTCATCTGTTACCAGTACTACTAATGTTCTGTATGGCATCTGCTACACTACTACTAATGTTATAATATCTGCATGTCATCTGCTACCACTACAACTAATGTTCTAATAATTCTTCATGTCAGTTGTACCACTACTACTAATGTTCTAATAATGTACTGCATGTCATCTGTTACACTATTTACTACTAATGTTCTACTAATGTTCGTATGTATCTGTTACCAATACTACTAATGTTCAATAATTTTCTTACATTCATCTGCCATATACTATTTTATTATATGTTTCTCATGTCATTCTACTTACTTAATGTTTACTAAATATGTCTTGTTACATTATTACTAATGTTCTGCATGTCTGTTCCACTTACTATACTAATGTTCTGCGTATGTCATCTGCTACACTACTTTAATGTTCTACTAATGCTCTAGTAATCTGTTACCAGTACTACTAATGTTTGCATGTCATCTGTTACCAACATACTACTAATGTTCTACTAATGTTCTGCATGTCATCTGCTACCACTCTACTAATGTTCTACTAATCTCTAATGATCTGTTACCATTACTACTAATGTTCTGCTGTCATCTGCTACCACTACTACTAATGTTCTAATGTCATCTGTTACCACAACTACTAATGTTCTAATAATGTTCTGCATGTCATCTGTTACCACTACTCTAATGTTCTAATAATATGTTCTGCATGTCATCTGTTACCACAACTACTAATGTTCTAATAATGTTCTGCATGTAATCTGTTACCACTCACTAATTAATTCTCTCTAATTTCTGCATGTCATCTGCTACCACTACTACTAATGTTCTACATGTCATCTGTTACCACAACTACTAATGTTCTAATAATGTTCCTGTGTATGTCATCTGTTACCACTTCTTATGTTCTGCATGTCTGTATCTGCTACCACTACTACTAATGTTCTACTAATGCTCTGCATGTCATCTGTTACCAGTACTACTTAATTTGTTGCTAATGTCTAATTCTCGTGTATATTAATGTTCTGCATGTCATCTACTCACTACTACTAATGTTCTACTAATGCTCTGCATGTCATCTGTTACCACTACTACTAATGTTCTAATGTCATCTGCACCATTACTATTCTACTAATGTTCTATGTCATCTGTTACCAATTACTACTAATGTTCTGCATGTCATCTGTTACCAATACTACTAATGTTCCCAAATAATTTTCTTATCTGCTATACTGGCACCTACTAATGTTCAATAATGTTCTGCATGTCATCTGCTACCACTACTACTAATGTTCTACAAGTCATCTATTACCACAACTACTAATGTTCTAATAATGTTCTGCATGTCATGCTACCACTACTACTAATGTTCTACATGTCATCTGTTACCACAACTCCTAATGTTCTAATAATGTTCTGCATGTCATCTGTTACCACAACTACTAATGTTCTGCCATGTCATCTGCTACCACTACTACTAATGTTCTAATAATGTTCTGCATGTCATCTGCTACCACTACTACTAATGTTCTACATGTCATCTGTTACCACAACTACTAATGTTCTAATAATGTTCTACACTGGTACCACTACTACTAATGTTCTAATTTTGATGTCATCTGTTACCACTACTACTAATGTTCTAATAATGTTCTACATGTCATCTGCTACCACTACTAATAATGTTCTACATGTCATCTGCTACCACTGCACTATTAATTTTGCATGTCAACTGCTACCACTACTACTATGTTCTGCATGTCATCTGCTACCATTACTCCTAATAGTTCTAATAATGTTCTGCATGTCATCTCTACCACTACTACTAATGTTCTAATAATGTTCTACATGTCATCTGCTACCAATACTACTAATGTTCTTATAATGTTCTGCATGTCATCTGCTACCACTACTCCTAATGTTCTAATTATGTTCTACATGTCATCTGCTACCATTACTACTAATGTTCTAATAATGTTCTGCATGTCATCTGCTACAAGTACTACTAATGTTCTAATGATGTTCTGCATGTCATCTGCTACCACAACTACTAAAGTTCTAATAATGTTCTGCGTAATATCTGTTACCACTACTACTAATGTTCTAATAATGTTCTTAAATATCTTACCACTATAAATATTTCTAATAATGTTCTACATGTCATCTGCCACTCATAATGTTCTCATGTCATCTGCTACCACTACTAATGCTAGCATTGCAACTACTAATGTTCTATGCAGTCATCTATTACCACTACTACTAATGTTCTAATAATGTTCTACATGTCATCTACCAGTACTACTAATGTTCTAATAATGTTCTGCATGTCATCTGCTACACTACTTACTACTAATGTTCTAATATGTATGTTACCACTGATTACCACTACTACTAATGTTCTAATAATGTTTCATGTCATCTGCTACATACTACTACTGTTTTATAATGTTTTCATGTCATCTGCTACCAGTACTACTAATGTTCTAATAATGTTCTGCATGTCATCTGCTACCACTACTACTAATGTTCTAATAATGTTCTACATGTCATCTGTTACCACTACTACTAATGTTCTAATAATGTTCTACAGTGTCATCTGCTACCACTATTACTAATGTTCTAATAATGGTCTATATGTCATCTGTTACCACTTCTACTAATGTTCTAATAATGTTCTGCATGTCATCTGTTACTCACTACTACTAATGTTAAGATAATGTTCTGCATGTCATCATGCTGCAAACTACTACTAATGTTCTAATAATGTTCTGCATCTCATCTGCTACCACTACTACTAATGTTCTAATATTGTTCTGCATATCATCTGTACCACTACTACTAATGTTCTAATAATGTTCTGCATGTCATCTGTTACCACTACTAATGTGTCGAATAATGTTCTGACATGTCATCTGCTACCTACTACTAATGTTCTAATAATGTTCTGCATCTATCTGTTACCTACTACTAATGTTCTAATAATGTTCTACGTCATTTGTTACCACTACTACTAATGTTTGAATAATGTTCTGCATGTCATCTGCTACTACTACTAATGTTCTGCATGTCATCTGCCACTACTACTAATGTTATAATAGTTTTATACATGATCTGTTACCACTACTACTAATGTTCAAATAATTTTCTACATGTCATCTACTACTACCTACTTAATGTTCTGATATGTTCTGCATGTTATCTGCTACGCATTTCTATAATGTTCTGCATGTCATCTGTATACCACTACCCCACATGTTATAATAATTTTCTACATGAAGTCTATTGCCAATACTACTACTGTGTTCTGCGTGTCATCTGTTACCACTACTACTAATGTTCTAATAATGTTCTGCATGTCATCTGTCACTACACTAATGTTCTAATAATGTTCTATACTGTCTGTTACCACTACTACTAATGTTATAATAATTTTCTACATGAATTGTTACCACTACTACTAATGTTTCTAATAATGTTCTAATGTCATCTGCTACCACTGCCACTAATGTTCGTAATAGTTCTGCATGTCATCTGACCACTACTACTAATGTTCTGGATCATCTGTTACCACTACTACTAATGTTCTAATAATGTTCTACATGTCATCTGCTACCATTACTACTAATGTTTATAATTTTCTACATGAAATCTATTACCACTACTACTAATGTTCTACTAATGTTCTACATGTCATCTGTTATACTACTAATGTTATAATAATTTTCTACATGTCATCTGTTACCACTACTTTCTAATGTTATAATAATTTTCATGTAAATCTGTTACAATACTACTAATGTTCTACATGTCATCTGTTACCACTACTACTAATTTTCTAATAATGTTCTGCATGTCATCTGCTACCAACTACTACTAATGTTCTAATAATGTTCTACATGTCATCTGTTACCACTACTACTTAATGTTATATATGATCTAGTTGAAATCTGTTACCACTACTACTAATGTTCTTTAATTTTCTACATGTCATTTCCCACTACTACTAATGTTCTACATGTCATATGTTACCACTACTACTAATTTTATAGTAATTTTCTACATGTAATCTGTTACCACTACTAATGTTATAATAATTTTCTGAATATGTTACCAATACTACTAATGTTCTACATGTCATCTGTTACCTACTACTAATGTTCTAATAATCTTCTGCATGTCATCTGCTACCACTACTACTAATGTTCTAATAATGTTTCTACATGTCATCTGTTACCGCTACTACTAATGTTATAATAATGTTCTGCATGTCATCTGCTAACACTACTACTAATGATCTAATAATGTTTCTGCATGTCATCTGTTACCACTACTACTAATGTTCTACTAATGTTCTCAAATGTCATCTGTTACCAGTACTACTAATATCATATGTCATCTGTTACCACTACTACTAATATTCTAATAATGTTCTGCAAGTCATCTGCTACTACCTACTACTAATGTTCTGCATGTTCTGTTCCAACTACTAATATTCTAATAATGTTCTACATGTCATCTGTTACCACTACTACTAATGATCTAATAATGTTCTACATGTCATCTGTTACCACTACTACTAATGTTCTACTAATGTTCTGGCATGTCATCTGTTACCATAGTACTACTAATGTTCTGCATGGCATCTGCTACCACTACTACTAATGTTCTAATGATGTTCAAGTCATCTGCTTCCACTCACTATAATGTTCTAATAATGTTCTGCATGTCGAAATATTACCACTACTACTAATGTTCTTAATGTACTGTATGTCATCTGTTACCACTACTACTAATGTTCTACTAATGTTCTGCATGTCATCTGTTACCAATACTACTAATGTTCTAATAATTTTCTGTATCTCATCTGCTACCACTACTACTAATGTTCTAATAATGTTCTGCATGTCTCCCTATACTAGTTCTTCAATGCTCTGCATGTCATCTGTTACCATTTCTACTAATGTTCTGCATGTCATCTGTTACCACTACTACTAATGTTCTACTAATGTTCTGCATGTCATCTGTACTACTATACTAATGTTCTACTAATGTCTGCTGTAATCTGTTATAATTACCAATAAATTCATGTCATCTGTACCAATACTACTAATGTTCTACTAATTGTTCTACATGTCATCGATACCACTACTAATGTTCTACTATTGTTTTTTCATAAATCATTACCAGTACTACTAATGTTCTGCATGTCATCTGCTACCACTACTACTAATGTTCTACATGTCATCTGTTCACACTACTAATGTTCTAATAATGTTCTGCATGTCATCTATTTTTCACTATACTAATGTTCTAATAATGTTCTGCATGTCATCTGCTACCACTACTACTAATGTTCTAATAATGTTTCTACATGTCATCTTTACCACTACTACTGTTCTAATGTTTGTTGTTTACCACAACTACTAATGTTCTAATAATGTTCTGCATGTCATCTGTTACCACTACTACTAATGTTCTACTAATGTTCTGCATGTCATCTGTCCGTACACTACTAATGTTCTGCATGTCATCTGTTACCACAACTACTAATGTTCTAATAATGTTCTGCATGTCATCTGTTACCACAACTACTAATGCTCTCTAATAATGTTCTGCATGTCATCTGCTACCACTACTACTAATGTTCTACTAATGCTCATGTACAGTCTCTGTTACCAGTACTACCTAATGTTCTGCATGTCATCTGTTACCAATACTACTAATGTTCTAATAATTTTCTCATCTCATCTGCTACCACTACTACTAATGTTCTAATAATATTGTGCATGTCATCTGATACCACTACTACTAATGTTCTACATGTCATCTGTTACCACAACTACTAATGTTCTAATAATGTTCTGTGCTTCTATACTACTATGTTCCATGTCATCTGTTACCACAACTACTAATGTTCTAATAATGTTCTGCATGTCATCTGTTACCACAACTACTAATGTTCTGCATGTCATCTGCTACCACTACTACTAATGTTCTAATAATGTTCTGCATGTCATCTGCTACCACTACTACTAATGTTCTACATGTCATCTGTTACCACAACTACTAATGTTCTAATAATGTTCTGCATGTCATCTGTTACCACTACTACTAATGTTCTAATAATGTTCTGCATGTCATCTGTCACTATAATGTTCTAATTGTTTGTTCTACAACACTACTACATGTTCTAAATAATCTTTCTATGTCATCTGCTACCACTACTACTAATGTTCTGCATTACTACCACTACTCCTAAAGTATTCTAATAATGTTAAGAATATCATCGTACCTACTCTAATGTTCTAATAATGTTCTACATGTCATCTGCTACCAGTACTACTAATGTTCTAATAATGTTCTGCATGTCATCTGCTACCACTACTCCTAATGTTCTAGTAATGTTCTACATGTCATCTGCTACCAGTAATACTAATGTTCTAATAATGTGCTACATGTCATCTGCTACCATACTACTAATGTTCTAATAATGTTCTGCATGTCATCTGCTACCACAACTACTAATGTTCTAATAATGTTCTGCATGTCATCTGTTACCACTACTACTAATGTTCTAATAATGTTCTGCATGTCATCTTGTTACCACTACTACTAATGTTTTAATAATGTCTTCATGTCATCTGCTACCACTACTAATAATGTTCTACATGTCATCTGCTACCACTACTACTAATGTTCTACATGTCATCTGCTACCACTACTACTAATGTTCTGCATGTCATCTGTTACCACTGCTACTAATGTTCTAATAATGTTCTGCATAAATCGCTACCAGTACTACTAATGTTCTAATAATGTTCTGCATGTCATCTGCTACCACTACTGCTAATGTTCTTAATGTTCTGCATATCATCTGTTACCACTACTACTAATGTTCTAATAATGTTCTGCATGTCATCTGACCACTACTACTACTGTTTTAATAATGTTCTACATGTCATCTGCTACCAGTACTACTAATGTTCTAATAAGTTCTGCATGTCATCTGCTACCACTACTACTAATGTTCTAATAATGTTCTGCATGTCATCTGTTACCACTACTACTAATGTTCTAATAATGTTCTGCATGTCATCTGTTACCACTACTACTAATGTTCTAATAATGTTCTGCATGTCATCTGCTACAACTACTACTAATGTTCTAATAATGTTCTGCATCTCATCTGCTACCACTACTACTAATGTTCTAATATTGTTCTGCATATCATCTGTTACCACTACTACTAATGTTCTAATAATGTTCCAGCGTTACCACTACTACTAATGTTCGAATAATGTTCTGCATGTCATCTGCTACAACTACTACTAATGTTCTAATAATGTTCTGCTGTCATCTGTTACCACTACTACTAATGTTCTAATAATGTTCTGCATGTCATCTGTTACCACTACTACTAATGTTCGAATAATGTTCTGCATGTCATCTGCTACCACTACTACTAATGTTCTGCATGTCATCTTGCTACCACTACTACTAATGTTCTGCCATGTCATCTGCTACCACTCCTACTAATGTTCTAATAATGTTCTACATCTCATCTGCTACCACTACTACTAATGTTCTGCATGTCATCTGTTACCACTACTACTAATGTTCTAATAATGTTCTGCATGTCATCTGCTACCACTACTACTAATGTTCTAATAATGTTCTACATGTCATCTGCTACCACTACTACTAATGTTCTAATAATGTTCTGCATGTCATCTGCTACCACTACTAATAATGTTCTAATAATGTTCTACATGTCATCTGCTACCACTACTACTAATGTTATAATAATGTTCCACATGTCATCTGCTACCAATACTACTAATGTTCTAATAATGTTATATATGTCATCTGCTACTTACTACTAATGTTCTAATAATGTTCTGCATGTCATCTGTTACCATTACTACTAATGTTATAATAATGTTCTGCATGTCATCTGCTACCACTACTACTAATGTTCTAATAATGTTCTACATGTCATCTGCTACCACTACTACTAATGTTCTAATAATGTTCTACATGTCATCTGCTACCACTACTACTAATGTTCTAATAATGTTCTGCATGTTACCTGCTACCACTACTACTAATGTTCTGCATGTCATCTGCTACCACTACTACTAATGTTCTGCAAATCATCTGTTACCACTACTACTAATGTTCTAATAATGTTCTACATGTCATCTGCTACCACTACTACTAATGTTCTAATAATGTTCTGCAAATCATCTGTTACCACTACTACTAATGTTCTAATAATGTTTCTACATGTCATCTGCTACCACTACTACTAATGTTCTAATAATGTTCTGCATGTTAGTACCGCTACTACTAATGTTCTGCAAATCATCTGTTACCACTACTACTAATGTTCTAATAATGTTCTACATGTCATCTGCTACCACTACTACTAATGTTCTACTATTGTTCTACATGTCATCTGTTACCACTACTACTAATGTTATAATAATTTTCTACATGTAATCTGTTACCACTACTACTAATGTTCTAATAATGTTCTACATGTCATCTGCTACCACTACTACTAATGTTCTAATAATGGTCTACATGTCATCTGTTACCACTACTACTAATGTTCTAATAATGTTCTGCATGTCATCTGTTACCACTACTACTAATGTTATAATAATTTTCTACATGTCATCTGTTACCACTACTTCTAATGTTATAATAATTTTCTACATGAAATCTGTTACCAATACTACTAATGTTCTACATGTCATCTGTTACCACTACTACTAATGTTCTAATAATGTTCTGCATGTCATCTGCTACCACTACTACTAATGTTCTAATAATGTTCTACATGTCATCTGTTACCACTACTACTAATGTTATAATAATTTTCTACATGAAATCTGTTACCACTACTACTAATGTTCTACTAATTTTCTACATGTCAGCTGCTACCACTACTACTAATGTTCTACATGTCATATGTTACCACTACTACTAATGTTATAATAATTTTCTACATGTCATCTGTTACCACTACTACTAATGTTATAATAATTTTCTACATGAAATCTGTTACCAATACTACTAATGTTCTACATGTCATCTGTTACCACTACTACTAATGTTCTAATAATGTTCTGCATGTCATCTGCTACCACTACTACTAATGTTCTAATAATGTTCTACATGTCATCTGTTACCACTACTACTAATGTTCTAATAATGTTCTGCATGTCATCTGCTAACACTACTACTAATGATCTAATAATGTTCTACATGTCATCTGTTACCACTACTACTAATGTTCTACTAATGTTCTAAATGTCATCTGTTACCAGTACTACTAATGTTCTGCATGTCATCTGTTACCACTACTACTAATATTCTAATAATGTTCTGCAAGTCATCTGCTACCACTACTACTAATGTTCTGCATGTCATCTGTTACCACTACTACTAATATTCTAATAATGTTCTACATGTCATCTGTTACCACTACTACTAATGATCTAATAATGTTCTACATGTCATCTGTTACCACTACTACTAATGTTCTACTAATGTTCTGCATGTCATCTGTTACCAGTACTACTAATGTTCTGCATGGCATCTGCTACCACTACTACTAATGTTCTAATAATGTTCTGCATGTCATCTGCTACCACTACAACTAATGTTCTAATAATGTTCTGCATGTCAGCTGTTACCACTACTACTAATGTTCTAATAATGTACTGCATGTCATCTGTTACCACTACTACTAATGTTCTACTAATGTTCTGCATGTCATCTGTTACCAATACTACTAATGTTCTAATAATTTTCTGCATCTCATCTGCTACCACTACTACTAATGTTCTAATAATGTTCTGCATGTCATCTGCTACCACTACTACTAATGTTCTACTAATGCTCTGCATGTCATCTGTTACCAGTACTACTAATGTTCTGCATGTCATCTGTTACCACTACTACTAATGTTCTACTAATGTTCTGCATGTCATCTGCTACCACTACTACTAATGTTCTACTAATGCTCTGCATGTAATCTGTTACCAGTACTACTAATGTTCTGCATGTCATCTGTTACCAATACTACTAATGTTCTACTAATGTTCTGCATGTCATCTGCTACCACTACTACTAATGTTCTACTAATGCTCTGCATGTAATCTGTTACCAGTACTACTAATGTTCTGCATGTCATCTGCTACCACTACTACTAATGTTCTACATGTCATCTGTTACCACAACTACTAATGTTCTAATAATGTTCTGCATGTCATCTGTTACCACTACTCCTAATGTTCTAATAATGTTCTGCATGTCATCTGTTACCACAACTACTAATGTTCTAATAATGTTCTGCATGTAATCTGTTACCACTACTACTAATGTTCTACTAATGTTCTGCATGTCATCTGCTACCACTACTACTAATGTTCTACATGTCATCTGTTACCACAACTACTAATGTTCTAATAATGTTCTGCATGTCATCTGTTACCACAACTACTAATGTTCTACTAATGTTCTGCATGTCATCTGCTACCACTACTACTAATGTTCTACTAATGCTCTGCATGTCATCTGTTACCAGTACTACTAATGCTCTGCATGTCATCTGTTACCAGTACTACTAATGTTCTGCATGTCATCTGCTACCACTACTACTAATGTTCTACTAATGCTCTGCATGTCATCTGTTACCACTACTACTAATGTTCTACATGTCATCTGCTACCACTACTACTAATGTTCTACTAATGCTCTGCATGTCATCTGTTACCAGTACTACTAATGTTCTGCATGTCATCTGTTACCAATACTACTAATGTTCTAATAATTTTCTGCATCTCATCTGCTACCACTACTACTAATGTTCTAATAATGTTCTGCATGTCATCTGCTACCACTACTACTAATGTTCTACATGTCATCTGTTACCACAACTACTAATGTTCTAATAATGTTCTGCATGTCATCTGCTACCACTACTACTAATGTTCTACATGTCATCTGTTACCACAACTCCTAATGTTCTAATAATGTTCTGCATGTCATCTGTTACCACAACTACTAATGTTCTGCATGTCATCTGCTACCACTACTACTAATGTTCTAATAATGTTCTGCATGTCATCTGCTACCACTACTACTAATGTTCTACATGTCATCTGTTACCACAACTACTAATGTTCTAATAATGTTCTGCATGTCATCTGTTACCACTACTACTAATGTTCTAATAATGTTCTGCATGTCATCTGTTACCACTACTACTAATGTTCTAATAATGTTCTACATGTCATCTGCTACCACTACTAATAATGTTCTACATGTCATCTGCTACCACTACTACTAATGTTTTACATGTCATCTGCTACCACTACTACTAATGTTCTGCATGTCATCTGCTACCACTACTCCTAATGTTCTAATAATGTTCTGCATGTCATCTGCTACCACTACTACTAATGTTCTAATAATGTTCTACATGTCATCTGCTACCAGTACTACTAATGTTCTAATAATGTTCTGCATGTCATCTGCTACCACTACTCCTAATGTTCTAATAATGTTCTACATGTCATCTGCTACCAGTACTACTAATGTTCTAATAATGTTCTACATGTCATCTGCTACCAGTACTACTAATGTTCTAATAATGTTCTGCATGTCATCTGCTACCACAACTACTAATGTTCTAATAATGTTCTGCATGTCATCTGTTACCACTACTACTAATGTTCTAATAATGTTCTGCATGTCATCTGTTACCACTACTACTAATGTTCTAATAATGTTCTACATGTCATCTGCTACCACTACTAATAATGTTCTACATGTCATCTGCTACCACTACTACTAATGTTCTACATGTCATCTGCTACCACTACTACTAATGTTCTGCATGTCATCTGTTACCACTACTACTAATGTTCTAATAATGTTCTACATGTCATCTGCTACCAGTACTACTAATGTTCTAATAATGTTCTGCATGTCATCTGCTACCACTACTACTAATGTTCTAATAATGTTCTACATGTCATCTGTTACCACTACTACTAATGTTCTAATAATGTTCTGCATGTCATCTGCTACCACTACTACTACTGTTTTAATAATGTTCTACATGTCATCTGCTACCAGTACTACTAATGTTCTAATAATGTTCTGCATGTCATCTGCTACCACTACTACTAATGTTCTAATAATGTTCTACATGTCATCTGTTACCACTACTACTAATGTTCTAATAATGTTCTACATGTCATCTGCTACCACTACTACTAATGTTCTAATAATGGTCTACATGTCATCTGTTACCACTACTACTAATGTTCTAATAATGTTCTGCATGTCATCTGTTACCACTACTACTAATGTTCGAATAATGTTCTGCATGTCATCTGCTACAACTACTACTAATGTTCTAATAATGTTCTGCATCTCATCTGCTACCACTACTACTAATGTTCTAATATTGTTCTGCATATCATCTGTTACCACTACTACTAATGTTCTAATAATGTTCTGCATGTCATCTGTTACCACTACTACTAATGTTCGAATAATGTTCTGCATGTCATCTGCTACAACTACTACTAATGTTCTAATAATGTTCTGCATCTCATCTGTTACCACTACTACTAATGTTCTAATAATGTTCTGCATGTCATTTGTTACCACTACTACTAATGTTCGAATAATGTTCTGCATGTCATCTGCTACCACTACTACTAATGTTCTGCATGTCATCTGCTACCACTACTACTAATGTTATAATAATTTTCTACATGAAATCTGTTACCACTACTACTAATGTTCAAATAATTTTCTACATGTCATCTGCTACCACCACTACTAATGTTCTAATAATGTTCTGCATGTTATCTGCTACCGCTACTACTAATGTTCTGCATGTCATCTGTTACCACTACTACTAATGTTATAATAATTTTCTACATGAAATCTGTTACCAATACTACTAATGTTCTACATGTCATCTGTTACCACTACTACTAATGTTCTAATAATGTTCTGCATGTCATCTGCTACCACTACTACTAATGTTCTAATAATGTTCTACATGTCATCTGTTACCACTACTACTAATGTTATAATAATTTTCTACATGAAATCTGTTACCACTACTACTAATGTTCTAATAATGTTCTGCATGTCATCTGCTACCACTACCACTAATGTTCTAATAATGTTCTGCATGTCATCTGCTACCACTACTACTAATGTTCTGCAAATCATCTGTTACCACTACTACTAATGTTCTAATAATGTTCTACATGTCATCTGCTACCACTACTACTAATGTTATAATAATTTTCTACATGAAATCTGTTACCACTACTACTAATGTTCTACTAATGTTCTACATGTCATCTGTTACCACTACTACTAATGTTATAATAATTTTCTACATGTCATCTGTTACCACTACTTCTAATGTTATAATAATTTTCTACATGAAATCTGTTACCAATACTACTAATGTTCTACATGTCATCTGTTACCACTACTACTAATGTTCTAATAATGTTCTGCATGTCATCTGCTACCACTACTACTAATGTTCTAATAATGTTCTACATGTCATCTGTTACCACTACTACTAATGTTATAATAATTTTCTACATGAAATCTGTTACCACTACTACTAATGTTCTACTAATTTTCTACATGTCAGCTGCTACCACTACTACTAATGTTCTACATGTCATATGTTACCACTACTACTAATGTTATAATAATTTTCTACATGTCATCTGTTACCACTACTACTAATGTTATAATAATTTTCTACATGAAATCTGTTACCAATACTACTAATGTTCTACATGTCATCTGTTACCACTACTACTAATGTTCTAATAATGTTCTGCATGTCATCTGCTACCACTACTACTAATGTTCTAATAATGTTCTACATGTCATCTGTTACCGCTACTACTAATGTTCTAATAATGTTCTGCATGTCATCTGCTAACACTACTACTAATGATCTAATAATGTTCTACATGTCATCTGTTACCACTACTACTAATGTTCTACTAATGTTCTAAATGTCATCTGTTACCAGTACTACTAATGTCCTGCATGTCATCTGTTACCACTACTACTAATATTCTAATAATGTTCTGCAAGTCATCTGCTACCACTACTACTAATGTTCTGCATGTCATCTGTTACCACTACTACTAATATTCTAATAATGTTCTACATGTCATCTGTTACCACTACTACTAATGATCTAATAATGTTCTACATGTCATCTGTTACCACTACTACTAATGTTCTACTAATGTTCTGCATGTCATCTGTTACCAGTACTACTAATGTTCTGCATGGCATCTGCTACCACTACTACTAATGTTCTAATAATGTTCTGCATGTCATCTGCTACCACTACAACTAATGTTCTAATAATGTTCTGCATGTCAGCTGTTACCACTACTACTAATGTTCTAATAATGTACTGCATGTCATCTGTTACCACTACTACTAATGTTCTACTAATGTTCTGCATGTCATCTGTTACCAATACTACTAATGTTCTAATAATTTTCTGCATCTCATCTGCTACCACTACTACTAATGTTCTAATAATGTTCTGCATGTCATCTGCTACCACTACTACTAATGTTCTACTAATGCTCTGCATGTCATCTGTTACCAGTACTACTAATGTTCTGCATGTCATCTGTTACCACTACTACTAATGTTCTACTAATGTTCTGCATGTCATCTGCTACCACTACTACTAATGTTCTACTAATGCTCTGCATGTAATCTGTTACCAGTACTACTAATGTTCTGCATGTCATCTGTTACCAATACTACTAATGTTCTACTAATGTTCTGCATGTCATCTGCTACCACTACTACTAATGTTCTACTAATGCTCTGCATGTAATCTGTTACCAGTACTACTAATGTTCTGCATGTCATCTGCTACCACTACTACTAATGTTCTACATGTCATCTGTTACCACAACTACTAATGTTCTAATAATGTTCTGCATGTCATCTGTTACCACTACTCCTAATGTTCTAATAATGTTCTGCATGTCATCTGCTACCACTACTACTAATGTTCTAATAATGTTCTACATGTCATCTGTTACCACTACTACTAATGTTCTAATAATGTTCTGCATGTCAGCTGTTACCACAACTACTAATGTTCTAATAATGTTCTGCATGTCATCTGTTACCACTACTACTAATGTTCTACTAATGTTCTGCATGTCATCTGCTACCACTACTACTAATGTTCTACATGTCATCTGTTACCACAACTACTAATGTTCTAATAATGTTCTGCATGTCATCTGTTACCACAACTACTAATGTTCTACTAATGTTCTGCATGTCATCTGCTACCACTACTACTAATGTTCTACTAATGCTCTGCATGTCATCTGTTACCAGTACTACTAATGTTCTGCATGTCATCTGTTACCAATACTACTAATGTTCTAATAATTTTCTGCATCTCATCTGCTACCACTACTACTAATGTTCTAATAATGTTCTGCATGTCATCTGCTACCACTACTACTAATGTTCTACATGTCATCTGTTACCACAACTACTAATGTTCTAATAATGTTCTGCATGTCATCTGCTACCACTACTACTAATGTTCTACATGTCATCTGTTACCACAACTCCTAATGTTCTAATAATGTTCTGCATGTCATCTGTTACCACAACTACTAATGTTCTGCATGTCATCTGCTACCACTACTACTAATGTTCTAATAATGTTCTGCATGTCATCTGCTACCACTACTACTAATGTTCTACATGTCATCTGTTACCACAACTACTAATGTTCTAATAATGTTCTGCATGTCATCTGTTACCACTACTACTAATGTTCTAATAATGTTCTGCATGTCATCTGTTACCACTACTACTAATGTTCTAATAATGTTCTACATGTCATCTGCTACCACTACTAATAATGTTCTACATGTCATCTGCTACCACTACTACTAATGTTGTACATGTCATCTGCTACCACTACTACTAATGTTCTGCATGTCATCTGCTACCACTACTCCTAATGTTCTAATAATGTTCTGCATGTCATCTGCTACCACTACTACTAATGTTCTAATAATGTTCTACATGTCATCTGCTACCAGTACTACTAATGTTCTAATAATGTTCTGCATGTCATCTGCTACCACTACTCCTAATGTTCTAATAATGTTCTACATGTCATCTGCTACCAGTAATACTAATGTTCTAATAATGTTCTACATGTCATCTGCTACCAGTACTACTAATGTTCTAATAATGTTCTGCATGTCATCTGCTACCACAACTACTAATGTTCTAATAATGTTCTGCATGTCATCTGTTACCACTACTACTAATGTTCTAATAATGTTCTGCATGTCATCTGTTACCACTACTACTAATGTTTTAATAATGTTCTTCATGTCATCTGCTACCACTACTAATAATGTTCTACATGTCATCTGCTACCACTACTACTAATGTTCTACATGTCATCTGCTACCACTACTACTAATGTTCTGCATGTCATCTGTTACCACTACTACTAATGTTCTAATAATGTTCTACATGTCATCTGCTACCAGTACTACTAATGTTCTAATAATGTTCTGCATGTCATCTGCTACCACTACTACTAATGTTCTAATAATGTTCTACATATCATCTGTTACCACTACTACTAATGTTCTAATAATGTTCTGCATGTCATCTGCTACCACTACTACTACTGTTTTAATAATGTTCTACATGTCATCTGCTACCAGTACTACTAATGTTCTAATAATGTTCTGCATGTCATCTGCTACCACTACTACTAATGTTCTAATAATGTTCTACATGTCATCTGTTACCACTACTACTAATGTTCTAATAATGTTCTACATGTCATCTGCTACCACTACTACTAATGTTCTAATAATGTTCTACATGTCATCTGTTACCACTACTACTAATGTTCTAATAATGTTCTGCATGTCATCTGTTACCACTACTACTAATGTTCGAATAATGTTCTGCATGTCATCTGCTACAACTACTACTAATGTTCTAATAATGTTCTGCATCTCATCTGCTACCACTACTACTAATGTTCTAATATTGTTCTGCATATCATCTGTTACCACTACTACTAATGTTCTAATAATGTTCTGCATGTCATCTGTTACCACTACTACTAATGTTCGAATAATGTTCTGCATGTCATCTGCTACAACTACTACTAATGTTCTAATAATGTTCTGCATCTCATCTGTTACCACTACTACTAATGTTCTAATAATGTTCTGCATGTCATCTGTTACCACTACTACTAATGTTCGAATAATGTTCTGCATGTCATCTGCTACCACTACTACTAATGTTCTGCATGTCATCTGCTACCACTACTACTAATGTTCTGCATGTCATCTGCTACCACTCCTACTAATGTTCTAATAATGTTCTACATCTCATCTGCTACCACTACTAATAATGTTCTGCATGTCATCTGTTACCACTACTACTAATGTTCTAATAATGTTCTGCATGTCATCTGCTACCACTACTACTATTGTTCTAATAATGTTCTACATGTCATCTGCTACCACTACTACTAATGTTCTAATAATGTTCTGCATGTCATCTGCTACCACTACTAATAATGTTCTAATAATGTTCTACATGTCCTCTGCTACCACTTCTACTAATGTTATAATAATGTTCCACATGTCATCTGCTACCAATACTACTAATGTTCTAATAATGTTATACATGTCATCTGCTACCACTACTACTAATGTTCTAATAATGTTCTGCATGTCATCTGTTACCACTACTACTAATGTTATAATAATGTTCTGCATGTCATCTGTTACCATTACTACTAATGTTATAATAATGTTCTGCATGTCATCTGCTACCACTACTACTAATGTTCTAATAATGTTCTACATGTCATCTGCTACCACTACTACTAATGTTCTAATAATGTTCTACATGTCATCTGTTACCACTACTACTAATGTTCTAATAATGTTCTGCATGTTACCTGCTACCACTACTACTAATGTTCTGCATGTCATCTTCTACCACTACTACTAATGTTCTGCAAATCATCTGTTACCACTACTACTAATGTTCTAATAATGTTCTACATGTCATCTGCTACCACTACTACTAATGTTCTAATAATGTTCTGCAAATCATCTGTTACCACTACTACTAATGTTCTAATAATGTTCTACATGTCATCTGCTACCACTACTACTAATGTTCTAATAATGTTCTGCATGTTATCTGCTACCGCTACTACTAATGTTCTGCAAATCATCTGTTACCACTACTACTAATGTTCTCATAATGTTCTACATGTCATCTGCTACCACTACTACTAATGTTCTACTATTGTTCTACATGTCATCTGTTACCACTACTACTAATGTTATAATAATTTTCTACATGTAATCTGTTACCACTACTACTAATGTTCTAATAATGTTCTACATGTCATCTGTTACCACTACTACTAATGTTATAATAATATTCTACATGTCATCTGTTACCACTACTAATAATGTTCTAATAATGTTCTGCATGTCATCTGCTACCACTACTACTAATGTTCTAATAATGTTCTACATGTCATCTGTTACCACTACTACTAATGTTCTAATAATGTTCTGCATGTCATCTGCTACCACTACTACTAATGTTCTAATAATGTTCTACATGTCATCTGTTACCACTACTACTAATGATCTAATAATGTTCTACATGTCAGCTGTTACCACTACTACTAATGTTCTAATAATGTTCTACATGTCATCTGTTACCACTACTACTAATGATCTAATAATGTTCTGCATGTCATCTGTTATCAGTACTACTAATGTTCTGCATGTCATCTGTTACCACTACTACTAATGTTATTATAATTGTTTACATTTAATCTGTTACCACTACTACTAATGTTCTGCATGTCATCTGGTGAAGATGGAGGGTTTTCCTAGGAACAGGACGGTGATCCGGCAGGGAAAACAGGTGGTGTTCCGAGACGAGGATGGCTTTGGAGAGGACGAGGACATCATGGTGGACTCCGATGATGACTCGTGGGACCTGGTGACATGTTTCTGTAAGAAGCCATTTGCGGGCCGGGCCATGATTGAGTGTAACCAGTGTAACACCTGGATCCACCTGTCCTGCGCTAAGATCAGGAAGTCCCATGTCCCCGAGACGTATAGGTGTCAGAGCTGCAGAGACACACTGGGCCCTGCAGACAACCGCCGCTCATACCGCGCACGCATTGGCCCCCGCAAACACCTTCTCGACTGACCCCATGGCCAACCACTAACCATTCACCTTTATACCCCCACCCCTCTCACCCGCATTTACACCCGTACCCCAGCCCACCCCTTTCCCTATACTTCTCACCCCTATTTTGTGGACAGAGCTGACTAACTTTCCCTTGGGGGCTTAACACCCCCAAACTGAACCGTTCCGAGTGCTATTTTTAAATGTATTATAAATATGACGGTTTGTCTCTGCTTCATTCCAGACTCTGTGTGCGTAAGGCAATCACTGAATGTTTGTCTGTTTGTAGTAAGCAGTAGTAAAATAGTTGACCAGTAGGGTTGGACTCTGTAGTCAAGTCTGGCTGACCGACTGGCTCAGACTGTATAGAGACTAGAGACGCGTCTCGCATGAACACTGGAAACCTGTTTAACGCTTAAACTGCCAGAGAAAATGGCCCTGACAGCTGCCACACATCAGGGTGTATTCTGGGACAAGGGTGGGTTTACTTGTCAGCCCCTTCTCAGCCCCCCAACCACCCTTTCTCAACTAGGGGTTGGTACGTATGTCTGTCTGAGCGATTTCTATGTCTAAAGTCTCAAACAGACAGTCTGAAGATACTAATGTCCTAGATAAGGTGGTCCTCTGTAGCTCAATTGGTAGAGCATGGCGCTTGTAACGCCAGGGTAGTGGGTTCGATCCCCGGGACCACCCATACGTAAAAATGTATGCACACATGACTGTAAGTCGCTTTGGATAAAAGCGTCTGCTAAATGGCATATTATATTATTATATTATATTATATTATATTATTATATTTATATTATATATTATATATTATATCTGCTAACACTACTACTAATGATCTAATAATGTTCTACATGTCATCTGTTACCACTACTACTAATGTTCTACTAATGTTCTGCATGTCATCTGTTATCAGTACTACTAATGTTCTGCATGTCATCTGTTACCACTACTACTAATGTTCTGCATGTCATCTGTTACCACTACTACTAATGTTCTACATGTCATCTGTTACCACTACTAATAATGTTCTGCATGTCAGCTGCTACCAGTACAACTAATGTTCTAAAAATGTTCTACATGTCATCTGCTACCACTACTACTAATGTTCTACATGTCATATGCTACCACTACTACTAATGTTATTATAATTGTTTACATTTAATCTGTTACCACTACTACTAATGTTCTGCATGTCATCTGCTAACACTACGACTAATGATCTAATAATGTTCTACATGTCATCTGTTACCACTACTACTAATGTTCTACTAATGTTCTGCATGTCATCTGTTATCAGTACTACTAATGTTCTGCATGTCATCTGTTACCACTACTACTAATATTCTAATAATGTTCTGCATGTCATCTGTTACCACTACTACTAATGTTCTGCATGTCATCTGTTACCACTACTACTAATGTTCTAATAATGTTCTGCATGTCAGCTGCTACCACTACTACTAATGTTCTACTAATGTTCTGCATGTCATCTGTTACCACTACTACTAATATTCTAATAATGTTCTGCATGTCATCTGTTACCAGTACTACTAATGTTCTAATAATGTTCTGCATGTCATCTGCTACCACTACTACTAATGTTCTGCATGTCATCTGTTACCACTACTACTAATGTTCTAATAATGTTCTGCATGTCAGCTGTTACCACTACTACTAATGTTCTGCATGTCATCTGTTACCACTACTACTAATGTTCTAATAATGTTCTACATGTCAGCTGTTACCACTACTACTAATGTTCTAATAATGTTCTGCATGTCATCTGTTACCACTACTACTAATGTTCTGCATGTCATCTACTACCACTACTACTAATGTTCTAATAATGTTCTGCATGTCATCTGTTACCACTACTACTAATGTTCTACTAATGCTCTGCATGTCATCTGTTACCAGTACTACTAATGTTCTGCATGTCATCTGTTACCAATACTACTAATGTTCTAATAATTTTCTGCATCTCATCTGCTACCACTACTACTAATGTTCTAATAATGTTCTGCATGTCATCTGCTACCACTACTACTAATGTTCTAATAATGTTCTACATGTCATCTGTTACCACTACTACTAATGTTCTAATAATGTACTGCATGTCATCTGCTACCACTACTACTAATGTTCTAATAATGTTCTACATGTCATCTGCTACCACTACTACTAATGTTCTAATAATGTTCTACATGTCATCTGCTACCACTACTACTAATGTTCTAATAATGTTCTGCATGTCATCTGCTACCACTACTACTAATGTTCTAATAATGTTCTGCAAATCATCTGTTACCACTACTACTAATGTTCTAATAATGTTCTACATGTCATCTGCTACCACTACTACTAATGTTCTAATAATGTTCTGCATGTTATCTGCTACCACTACTACTAATGTTCTGCATGTCATCTGTTACCACTACTACTAATGTTCTAATAATGTTCTGCATGTCATCTGCTACCACTACTACTAATGTTCTACATGTCATCTGTTACCACAACTCCTAATGTTCTAATAATGTTCTGCATGTCATCTGTTACCACAACTACTAATGTTCTGCATGTCATCTGCTACCACTACTACTAATGTTCTAATAATGTTCTGCATGTCATCTGCTACCACTACTACTAATGTTCTACATGTCATCTGTTACCACAACTACTAATGTTCTAATAATGTTCTGCATGTCATCTGTTACCACTACTACTAATGTTCTAATAATGTTCTGCATGTCATCTGTTACCACTACTACTAATGTTCTAATAATGTTCTACATGTCATCTGCTACCACTACTAATAATGTTCTACATGTCATCTGCTACCACTACTACTAATGTTCTACATGTCATCTGCTACCACTACTACTAATGTTCTGCATGTCATCTGCTACCACTACTCTAATGTTCTAATAATGTTCTGCATGTCATCTGCTACCACTACTACTAATGTTCTAATAATGTTCTACATGTCATCTGCTACCAGTACTACTAATGTTCTAATAATGTTCTGCATGTCATCTGCTACCACTACTCCTAATGTTCTAATAATGTTCTACATGTCATCTGCTACCAGTAATACTAATGTTCTAATAATGTTCTACATGTCATCTGCTACCAGTACTACTAATGTTCTAATAATGTTCTGCATGTCATCTGCTACCACAACTACTAATGTTCTAATAATGTTCTGCATGTCATCTGTTACCACTACTACTAATGTTCTAATAATGTTCTGCATGTCATCTGTTACCACTACTACTAATGTTTTAATAATGTTCTTCATGTCATCTGCTACCACTACTAATAATGTTCTACATGTCATCTGCTACCACTACTACTAATGTTCTACATGTCATCTGCTACCACTACTACTAATGTTCTGCATGTCATCTGTTACCACTACTACTAATGTTCTAATAATGTTCTACATGTCATCTGCTACCAGTACTACTAATGTTCTAATAATGTTCTGCATGTCATCTGCTACCACTACTACTAATGTTCTAATAATGTTCTACATATCATCTGTTACCACTACTACTAATGTTCTAATAATGTTCTGCATGTCATCTGCTACCACTACTACTACTGTTTTAATAATGTTCTACATGTCATCTGCTACCAGTACTACTAATGTTCTAATAATGTTCTGCATGTCATCTGCTACCACTACTACTAATGTTCTAATAATGTTCTACATGTCATCTGTTACCACTACTACTAATGTTCTAATAATGTTCTACATGTCATCTGCTACCACTACTACTAATGTTCTAATAATGTTCTACATGTCATCTGTTACCACTACTACTAATGTTCTAATAATGTTCTGCATGTCATCTGTTACCACTACTACTAATGTTCGAATAATGTTCTGCATGTCATCTGCTACAACTACTACTAATGTTCTAATAATGTTCTGCATCTCATCTGCTACCACTACTACTAATGTTCTAATATTGTTCTGCATATCATCTGTTACCACTACTACTAATGTTCTAATAATGTTCTGCATGTCATCTGTTACCACTACTACTAATGTTCGAATAATGTTCTGCATGTCATCTGCTACAACTACTACTAATGTTCTAATAATGTTCTGCATCTCATCTGTTACCACTACTACTAATGTTCTAATAATGTTCTGCATGTCATCTGTTACCACTACTACTAATGTTCGAATAATGTTCTGCATGTCATCTGCTACCACTACTACTAATGTTCTGCATGTCATCTGCTACCACTACTACTAATGTTCTGCATGTCATCTGCTACCACTCCTACTAATGTTCTAATAATGTTCTACATCTCATCTGCTACCACTACTAATAATGTTCTGCATGTCATCTGTTACCACTACTACTAATGTTCTAATAATGTTCTGCATGTCATCTGCTACCACTACTACTAATGTTCTAATAATGTTCTACATGTCATCTGCTACCACTACTACTAATGTTCTAATAATGTTCTGCATGTCATCTGCTACCACTACTAATAATGTTCTAATAATGTTCTACATGTCCTCTGCTACCACTTCTACTAATGTTATAATAATGTTCCACATGTCATCTGCTACCAATACTACTAATGTTCTAATAATGTTATACATGTCATCTGCTACCACTACTACTAATGTTCTAATAATGTTCTGCATGTCATCTTTACCACTACTACTAATGTTATAATAATGTTCTGCATGTCATCTGTTACCATTACTACTAATGTTCTAATAATGTTCTGCATGTCATCTGCTACCACTACTACTAATGTTCTAATAATGTTCTACATGTCATCTGCTACCACTACTACTAATGTTCTAATAATGTTCTACATGTCATCTGTTACCACTACTACTAATGTTCTAATAATGTTCTGCATGTTACCTGCTACCACTACTACTAATGTTCTGCATGTCATCTTCTACCACTACTACTAATGTTCTGCAAATCATCTGTTACCACTACTACTAATGTTCTAATAATGTTCTACATGTCATCTGCTACCACTACTACTAATGTTCTAATAATGTTCTGCAAATCATCTGTTACCACTACTACTAATGTTCTAATAATGTTCTACATGTCATCTGCTACCACTACTACTAATGTTCTAATAATGTTCTGCATGTTATCTGCTACCGCTACTACTAATGTTCTGCAAATCATCTGTTACCACTACTACTAATGTTCTAATAATGTTCTACATGTCATCTGCTACCACTACTACTAATGTTCTACTATTGTTCTACATGTCATCTGTTACCACTACTACTAATGTTATAATAGTTTTCTACATGTAATCTGTTACCACTACTACTAATGTTCTAATAATGTTCTACATGTCATCTGTTACCACTACTACTAATGTTATAATAATATTCTACATGTCATCTGTTACCACTACTAATAATGTTCTAATAATGTTCTGCATGTCATCTGCTACCACTACTACTAATGTTCTAATAATGTTCTACATGTCATCTGTTACCACTACTACTAATGTTCTAATAATGTTCTGCATGTCATCTGCTACCACTACTACTAATGTTCTAATAATGTTCTACATGTCATCTGTTACCACTACTACTAATGATCTAATAATGTTCTACATGTCAGCTGTTACCACTACTACTAATTGTGATGTCACGAGAGGCTACACAGCTTTCAGCGGGATTGCTCAAGTAGTGCAAGGAGACCAGGTTCAACCAAAACAAGGATTTTATTAAAGGTCTTGGGAAACTAACGAAAGTATAACACAATTCTGTTCTCTGGTGGCTCTTTAAGGGTTAACAGTTCAGGGATGTCTCTTCCACATCCAAAATCATAACTCTCCCTCGCTCAAATAACTTTTCCCCAGTCTTACTGTATTCCACGTTGCAGCTAGTGGCCAACCCAGCAAAACGTCCTTCCAAATGTCCCACACGTATTTCCACAGGTGCATATATCCAAAGGTGAGTATTTCCCAAAGGTAAGTATCTCCAAATCCTTATATTCCTCATGGAAGTGGACGTGCAGCACTCTTGTCCTCCAGAGACCCCAGGTTGGAGACTGTGTCTCTTCACTTCCAAAACCTTCAGCTCATCAGCTCCTGATTGGTTTCAGCTGTGTGGGAAGATTGGCCATAGAGGGTTGGAGTTCCCGACCATACCAGCAGATGGAGCCATAGCTGTCTGGGTTTGCAGCCATCTCAGGGGGATGTAACGTCCCTCCAGGACACAGCCTCTCGTGACATCACACATCCCCCTCCTGGGACCGACGTCCTGCTGGGGTAAAGGCAGCGAAGAAGGCATCACGCCGGGAGAGGGCGTCCCGCATTGCCGTGGTGCTTGCCAGCCCTGTGGACAACAGAAAAGTTAAACGGTTGCAAGCTCAAAAACCATCTGGTTACTCTACTGTTTGATTCCTTGTTCTTGGCCATCCACTGCAGAGGGGCGTGATCAGATACCACCATGAAACGTCGGCCCAGGAGATAGAACCGGAAGGGACTCCAGGGCCCAGACTACAGCCAGACATTCTTTCTCCACCGTTGAATAGTTCTTCTCTCTTGGAAGTAACTTTCTGCTTAGGTAGAGAATGGGATGTTCTTCACCGTCATGTGCCTGGGTGAGGACAGCACCCAGACCCACCTCCGAAGCATCCGCTTGACAATGAATTCCTTCTTGAAGTCTGGTGCCACCAGGGATCGGACTGGAGCAGAGTGCTCGCTTCAGGTTGAGGGAAAGCCGCCTCCGCCGCGAGGGTTCCACTTCACCATTCGTGAGTGGCGTTTGGTCGTCAGCTCCGTCAACGGTGCAGCTATGGTAGCAAAATCTGCAATAAAGCGTCTATAGTAGCCAGCGAGGCCCAAAAATGACCTTACTTGCTTCTTGTTGATGGGCTGCGGCCAGTCCTGTATGGCCCGCAGTTTGGCTTCCTGTGGTTTGACCAACCCCCGCCCAATGGTGTACCCCAGGTAGTTTGTCTCACTGAAGGCCACCTTGCACTTCTTCGGGTTTGCCGTGAGCCCTGCTTCCCTGAGCGAATCCAGCACCGCTTGTACCCGGGGTAGGTGGCTGGCCCAATCCTGACTTTGTATAACAACATCATCCAAATAAGCCGCCATGCACCTCTTGTGGGGCGCAAGGACTCGATCCATCAGGCGTTGGAACGTGGCAGGTGCCCGTGGAGACCAAACGGAAGTCGGGTATACTGGTAGAGCCCCTCCGGGGTGGCAAAGGCTGTCTTCTCCTTAGACGCCGGGGTCAAGGGGCACCTGCCAGTAGCCTTTTGTGAGATCAAGAGTGGTTAGGAAACGAGCATGCCCCAAGGAGTCTATTAAATCATCGACACGAGGCATTGGGTATGCATCAAATTCAGACACTTCATTCAACTTCCGATAGTCATTACAAAATCGTACTGAACCGTCTGGCTTGGGAACTAGTACGATGGGACTTGCCCAGGCACTGTGGGACTCTTCGATTACTCCCAACTCCCCGCATCTTCCTTACCTCCTTCTGTATAACCACTTTACGAGCCTCTGGCACGCGGTAACGGGCGCTGGTTTACCGTTCGGCCAGGCATGGTGCGGATCTCATGTTGGACCACCTCTGTGTGACCGGGAAGGGAGGAGAAGACATCCTGGTTCTGCTCCACGAGTTCCAGGGCCATCTGTCGTTGATGTGGGGACAGATTTGGACCCAGCTGAACCTCTTCTCGCGCCGGTTCCTGGGTCTCTGTGGGGGTAGAGAGCTGAACAGCGCCTCTCTGGCGTGCCACTTCTTTAAAAGGTTAACATGATAAATCTGCTCAGTTTTCCTTTTATCTGGTTGCCTCACCTTGTAGTTTACTTCTCCCATGCGTTCAATGACCTCATATGGTCCTTGCCAGGTTGCCAGGAATTTGCACTCAACGGTTGGCACCAGGACCAGCACTCTGTCCCCCGGCTTAAACTCCCTGGGTTGAGCAGATCTGTTGTAGGAGGCTTGCTGTTGCCGCTGACTGGCCTCCAGGTGTTCCCGCATCATGGGATAGATGGCCTTCATTCTCTCCCTCATAGCCCCTACATGGTCGATCAGTGTCCGCTGTTGGCATGGCTGCTCCTCCCAGGCCTCCTTGGCGATGTCGAGCAGTCCTCTGGGTCTGTAGGAAAGCAAGAGCTCAAAGGGTGAAAAACCAGTAGAAGACTGAGGTACCTCTCTCACCGCCAAATAATATGTATGGTAACAGCTGATCCCAGTTGCGCCCATCTTCCCCTACCGCTTCCGCAGCATGGATTTTAGTGTTTTGTTAAAACGTTCGACTAGGCCATCTGTCTGGGGGTGGTAGACCGAGGTTCTCAGCTGTTTGATTTTCAGTAAAGCACAGAGTTCTTTCATCACCCCTGGACATGAACGGAGTCCCTTGGTCCGTCAATATCTCTTTTGGGATTCCCAGAGTAGTTGAGAGACGGAACAGCTCCTTGGCGATTTGTCTGGATGTAGCCTTCCTCAGCGGAATGGCCTCCGGGTACCGGGACGCATAGTCCAGAATGACCAGAATGTATTGATGTCCCCTGGCACTTTTCGGTAAGGGCCCGACTATGTCTAATCCAATCCTCTCAAAAGGAGTTTCGATAATGGGCAAGGGAATGAGCGGGTTTCTATATGTGGGCTTTGGCGCAACCTGCTGACACTCAGGGCAACTACGGCAGTAGTTCTCTATCTCTTTGTGTACTCCTGGCCAAAAGAAACGTTGCATGATTCTTTCCTTAGTCTTCTCTACCCCCAAGTGGGGTCCCTAGCGGGTGTGTGTGGGCTAGGTTGAGTACTGTGGCCCGATAGGGGCTGTGGCACGAGGAGCTGTTCATGCACTTCCTCATTTTTCTTGACTATCTGATATACTAACCCCCGGTTTACTGCGAAATGGGGGTAAGTAGGGGTTGTCTTATCACCTAACACTACACCTTCTAATACCTGCACATTTCTTAAGGCATTTGCGAGAGTAGGATCTTGTAATTGAGCCGCACCATACTGGCCTGTGAGAGGGGGAAGCTCTTGGGTGCCTGGGACGTCTTCTTCACTGGAGAACTGGAGCACTTTCCTGGGCTGCGTTCTCTTCTCCCGTATCCGGACTCAGTCTCGGTGTCGGTCTGGGCACCTGCCATCCCTATCAGAGCCCGGGGCGGGAGTGAGTAACTCGGAGGATTGCACCGGAGCCTTCCCAGGATGAGTCTTGCCTCTCCGTTTCCGAGGTACTCGGGTTATCCTCTCCTGAGACTCTCTCCAGAGTGGGTAAAAGGCTGGGCAGTCTCGGTCCAATTAGGACAGGGACGGGAGGGAATCAACCACCCCCGCCGTCGTGTGTATGGTTCCCCGTGTGCTGGTCATTGTAAGTTCAGTAATGGGGTATTCTCTGGTGTCCCCATGGACACAGGAAACTGGGAGGACTTTCCCCGGGGTCAGACACGTTGGGCCCACCAAATCTTACGCACCAGGGTGGCCCGGCTAACAGAATCCAGTAAGGCCTCCACATCATGGTGATTCACAGTTACCGGGGCAGGTGGGGGGTCGATCTGGGCCGCCATCTACGACTCCCAAGAGCGAGGCAACACGGTGTGTGGGTGCTGAGCTGGAGGACTCCGCAGTGGGCATAGGTTCATCGGCTGGTTTCCCACACTGCCAGGAGATATGTCCCATCTCCCCACACCGGTAACACTGTCGAAGTTTCCCCTCCTGGTGTACTCTTCTTGACCCGCCTGGTTTCTGGCCCCCTGGAGCCGGGATAAGTCCTGACGTGGCTGGGTTCGAGACCTTGGGGTCCTTTGGACGGGTTCTTCCCATTTGTGGTGGGGCCGCACTCCTGGGGTCTTTTCGGGAAGCATTCAGCATCTCCGCTGTGGCCTGGTACTTTTCCACAGCTTCCACGGTCAGATCAGCCGTGGTCAAGGCCTGTTGACTGATGAACCGTTTTGCCTCATAAGGCAGGGCGCGTAGGTAACGATCCACCACCACGGCCTCCACCACCGCCGCTGCTGTATTCCTCTCGCGGATCCAGCCATTTCCTGCGATTCGGACAAGTTCATGCATCTGCGCCCGAGGAGGTTGGTCTGGTTGGAAGGTCCAGCTGTGAAAGCGCTGGGCCATACCAAACTTTGTGAGTCCATATCTGCTGAGGATCTCAGACTTCAGGGCATCATAGTCAGTAACCTGGTCAGGGCCCAGGTCCCCGGACAGCATTCAGCGATTCCCCGGTTAGAAAGGGGCTAACAGACCAACCCACTGTTGCTTGGGCCAGGCTTCCTAGTGGCCGTGGCCTCAAATGCATGCAGGTATGCCTCAATGTCATCGGTAGCTCCCATCTTAGATATAAAGTCACTTGCCTTTATTGGGCGGGTATTTTGGACCAACCCTCTGTCTCTGCAACTGCAATTCCTCTGCCTTCAGAAGGTTGGCTTTCTTTTGCTCCTCCAAGAGAGCCACGTTTGCTTGCATCTGGGCGTGCTGGCCAGCAACAAGGGCTTTCAATATGTCCTCCATTTCAGTCGGGCGGGGAGCCTACGGCCAACTTGGAAAACTGGGTGATCAAACCTTCGATATCCTCCTCTGACATGCACTATTAACGCTTGAGCGTGCCTGTATTCTCCACCATCTGTGATGTCACGAGAGGCTCACAGCTTTCAGCGGGATTGCTCAAGTAGTGCAAGGGAGACCAGGTTCAACCAAAACAAGGATTTTATTAAAGGTCTTGGGAAACTAACGAAAGTATAACACAATTCTGTTCTCTGGTGGCTCTTTAAGGGTTAACAGTTCAGGATGTCTCTTCCACATCCAAAATCATAACTCTCCCTCGCTCAAATAACTTTTCCCCAGTCTTACTGTATTCCCACGTTGCAGCTAGTGGCCGAACCCAGCAAAAACGTCCTTCCAAATGTCCCACACGTATTTCCACAGGTGCATATATCCAAAGGTGAGTATTTCCCAAAGGTAAGTATCTCCAAATCCTTATATTCTCATGGAAGTGGGACGTGCAGCACTCTTGTCCTCCAGAGAGCCCAGGTTGGAGACTGTGTCTCTTCACTTCCAAAACCTTCAGCTCATCAGCTCCTGATTGGTTTCAGCTGTGTGGGAAGATTGGCCATAGAGGGTTGGAGTTCCCGACCATACCAGCAGATGGAGCCATAGCTGTCTGGGTTTGCAGCCATCTCAGGGGGATGTAACGTCCCTCCAGGACACAGCCTCTCGTGACATCACATAATGTTCTAATAATGTTCTACATGTCATCTGTTACCACTACTACTAATGATCTAATAATGTTCTGCATGTCATCTGTTATTAGTACTACTAATGTTCTGCATGTCATCTGTTACCACTACTACTAATGTTATTATAATTGTTTACATTTAATCTGTTACCACTACTACTAATGTTCTGCATGTCATCTGGTGAAGATGGAGGGTTTTCCTAGGAACAGGACGGTGATCCGGCAGGGAAAACAGGTGGTGTTCCGAGACGAGGATGGCTTTGGAGAGGACGAGGACATCATGGTGGACTCCGATGATGACTCGTGGGACCTGGTGACATGTTTCTGTAAGAAGCCATTTGCGGGCCGGGCCATGATTGAGTGTAACCAGTGTAACACCTGGATCCACCTGTCCTGCACTAAGATCAGGAAGTCCCATGTCCCCGAGACGTATAGGTGTCAGAGCTGCAGAGACACACTGGGCCCCTGCAGACAACCGGCCGCGTCATACCGCGCACGCATTGGCCCCGCAAACACCTTCTCGACTGACCCCATGGCCAACCACTAACCATTCACCTTTATACCCCACCCTCTCACCCGCATTTACACCCGCATCCCAGCCCACCCTTTCCCTATACTTCTCACCCCTATTTTGTGGACAGAGCTGACTAACTTTCCCTTGGGGCTTAACACCCCAAACTGAACCGTTCCGAGTGCTATTTTTTAAATGTATTATAAATATGACGGTTTGTCTCTGCTTCATTCCAGACTCTGTGTGCGTAAGGCAATCACTGAATGTTTGTCTGTTTGTAGTAAGCAGTAGTAAAATAGTTGACCAGTAGGGTTGGACTCTGTAGTCAAGTCTGGCTGACCGACTGGCTCAGACTGTATAGAGACTAGAGACGCGTCTCGCATGAACACTGGAAACCTGTTTAACGCTTAAACTGCCAGAGAAAATGGCCCTGACAGCTGCCACACATCAGGGTGTATTCTGGGACAAGGGTGGGTTTTACTTGTCAGCCTTCTCAGCCCCCCAACCACCCTTTCTCAACTAGGGGGTTGGTACGTATGTCTGTCTGAGCGATTTCTATGTCTAAAGTCTCAAACAGACAGTCTGAAGATACTAATGTCCTAGATAAGGTGGTCCTCTGTAGCTCAATTGGTAGAGCATGGCGCTGACGCCAGGGTAGTGGGTTCGATCCCCGGGACCACCCATACGTAAAAATGTATGCACACATGACTGTAAGTCGCTTTGGATAAAAGCGTCTGCTAAATGGCATATTATATTATTATATTATATTATATTATATTATATTATTATATTTATATTATATATTATATATTATATCTGCTAACACTACTACTAATGATCTAATAATGTTCTACATGTCATCTGTTACCACTACTACTAATGTTCTACTAATGTTC
>NW_025537476.1:0-33010 GCF_020615455.1 Coregonus clupeaformis
CAGAAATGTTCCATACGCACATGTGCACAAATGTGTTTACAACTTTGTTAATGAGAATATCTCCTTTGCCAAGATGTGGCATATCAAGAAACTGATTAAACCACATGATCAATACACAGGTGCACCTATGGCTGTGGCGGTCACGGAAATTCGTCAGCCGGTGATTGTCAAGCAAATAACTGTCGGTCTCACGGTAATTGACCGTTAACTAACATAAACACATTTAGCCTCTCCTGGCTTCCACACACAACCTACAAGCCACTGATGCAGACCTTTGGAACATCTACATTTTAAAAAGTCTAATAAATCCATGTAATATAGCCTACACCTTCACAATAAATCCATTATTTATTTTAGACAGGTCTAAAGAAACATGATGTGAAGAAAATGTAGTCTATTTCAGAAGAACAGAATAGAATACTCTAAGTTGTCCTTATGTTAGGTCCTGATCTGGCTATGCCATATGGCTGTGGGCTACACTAGTTCATTTAGCAGACAAGATTTGCTTAGAATTCCGTGGCATTATTGTATATTATTTCATATTATGAAGAATACAATTGAACAAAGCTGAATCAAATATAAACATTTTCTCCAAACAATTTGAGGGAGTGTGCACATGCGGCTATTTTGTGTTGAGCCGTTAACAAAGAAATAGGTACTCCTATATGCTTAATTTAGAGTTATTAATGTAACTTTAGTTGTTCTACAAATGTTTTGATTTTGAATACATTGTAAGGCTGCATGACGCGACTCTAATGATGATTTTTTAAAGTCGGCAGTAGACTATAAACACGAATGTTCCATTAGTGGGAAAACACCATTATCAAAAGTGACCGCAAAATGCGATTATGCATGTAATTACTTTAATTATAAAGGTGCATTTCTATGGTGAAAATTATCTTGAAACTCACGCGCTGCTTATGTATGCCAGTTAGGCTCTACACACGTTGTAAAGCGGATTAATGAGCTTCATTTTAAGACGTTATTTGGCCAATTTAGTTGTGATACAAACCTTATCTAAACACATACAGTGGGGAGAACAAGTATTTGATACACTGCCGATTTTGCAGGTTTTCCTACTTACAAAGCATGTAGAGGTCTGTAATTTTTATAGGTACACTTCAACTGTGAGAGACGGAATCTAAAACAAAAATCCAGAAAATCACATTGTATGATTTGTAAGTAATTAATTTGCATTTTATTGCATGACTTAAGTTTTGATCACCTACCAACCAGTAAGAATTCCGGCTCTCACAGACCTGTTAGTTTTTCTTTAAGAAGCCCTCATGTTCTCCACTCATTACCTGTATTAACTGCACCTGTTTGAACTCGTTACCTGTATAAAAGACACCTGTCCACACACTCAATCAAACAGACTCCAACCTCTCCACAATGGCCAAGACCAGAGAGCTGTGTAAGGACATCAGGGTTAGAATTCTATTAGAAGGATTACTTTATCCTATCCCAGGTATTCCTTAAAGAGGTGGGGTTTCAAATGCCTCCGGAAGGTGGTGAGTGACTCCGCTGTCCTGGCGTCGTGAGGGAGCTTGTTCCACCATTGGGGTGCCAGAGCAGCGAACAGTTTTGACTGGGCTGAGCGGGAACTATGCTTCCGCAGAGGAAGGGGAGCCAGCAGGCCAGAGGTGGATGAACGCAATGCCCTCGTTTGGGTGTAGGGACTGATCAGAGCCCGAAGGTACAGAGGTGCCGTTCCCCTCACTGCTCCATAGGCAAGCACCATGGTCTTGTAGCGGATGCGAGCTTCAACTGGAAGCCAGTGGAGTGTGCGGAGGAGGGGGTGACGTGAGAGAACTTGGGAAGGTTGAACACCAGACGGGCTGCGGCATTCTGGATGAGTTGTAGGGGTTTAATGGCACAGGCAGGGAGGCCAGCCAACAGCGAGTTGCAGTAGTCCAGACGGGAGATGACAAGTGCCTGGATTAGGACCTGTGCCGCTTCCTGTGTAAGGCAGGGTCGTACTCTCCGAATGTTGTAGAGCATGAACCTGCAGGAGCGGGTCACCGCCTTGATGTTGGCGGGAGAACGACAGGGTGTTGTCCAGGGTCACGCCTAGGCTCTTCGCACTCTGGGAGGAGGACACAGCGGAGTTGTCAACCGTGATGGCGAGATCATGGAACGGGCAGTCCTTCCCCGGGAGGAAGAGCAGCTCCGTCTTGCCAGGGTTCAGCTTGAGGTGGTGATCCGTCATCCATACTGATATGTCTGCCAGACATGCAGAGATGCGATTCGCCACCTGGTTATCAGAAGGGGGAAAGGAGAAGATTAGTTGTGTATCGTCAGCGTAGCAATGATAGGAGAGGCCATGTGAGGATATGACAGAGCCAAGTGACTTGGTGTATAGGGAGAAAAGGAGAGGGCCTAGGACTGAGCCCTGGGGGACACCAGTGGTGAGAGCACGTGGTGCGGAGACAGCTTCTCGCCACGCCACTTGGTAGGAGCGACCGGTCAGGTAGGACGCAATCCAGGAGTGAGCCGCGCCGGAGATGCCCAGCTCGGAGAGGGTGGAGAGGAGGATCTGATGGTTCACAGTATCAAAGGCAGCAGACAGGTCTAGAAGGACAAGAGCAGAGAGAGAGAGAGTTAGCTTTTAGCAGTGCGGGAGAGCCTCCGTGACACAGAGAAGAGCAGTCTCAGTTGAATGACCAGTCCTGAAACCTGACTGGTTTGGATCAAGAAGGTCATTCTGAAGAGAGATAGCAAGAGAGTTGGCTAAAGACGGCACGCTCAATAGTTTTGGAAAGAAAAGAAAGAAGGGATACTGGTCTGTAGTTGTTGACATCAGTGGGATCGAGTGTTGGTTTCTTGAGAAGGGGAGCAACTCTCGCTCTCTTGAAGACGGAAGGGACATGGCCAGCGGTCAAGGATGAGTTGATCAGCGAGGTGAGGTAGGGGAGAAGGTCACCGGAGATGGTCTGGAGAAGAGAGGAGGGGATGGGGTCAAGCGGGCAGGTTGTCTTAAGCTGGGCATCATTCACAAGGGATAATATATAATTCACAAGTGATATTGTCACCCATCAGACTATTCCTGATTTAATCTTGTCTTTACATAAACTAAATAATATATGTGTGAAAAATGTTTTGATTTAGAATGGACCATTATCATGCACCTGTCTCAAAACAGGCCAGCCAGGTAGGCTATACTCCTGTTGTAAAGATAAGCAATGTGCTTAATATTAGGAAGTAAATATAGTAGGCCTAGCCTATAGAAAGCTGATGGGATCCTCTTCTTTTTAATAGAGGCCATCACTCTGTTTTCTTGTGCAATTGCACAGCCTATAGAAAGAAATGTTGCGCAACATGAGCTCATGGGTTCTCATTAAGTGTTTGATTAGATTTTCAATACATTTGCATTGATGTCAGAGTGATTAGAGGGACAATAGAGTGCTGAGTACCAGGCAGTTAGCAAGTTTGGTAGGCTCCTAATGACCATCAGAAGCATCAGAGCTTGGAGAAGCCTAATTACCATGACTAAACAGTCACGTGGAATTTGACTGCCTTCATGACTCGGGACCACCGGTCTGTCAAACAACACAATGTCAGAGATGTCTCAAGTTTTGATGGAGTGTGCAATTGGCTTGTTGGAATGTCCACCAGAGCTGTTGACAGAGAATGTAATGTTCATTTTTAAATCTAATTTTACTGCTTGCATCGGTTACTTGATGTGGAATAGAGTTCCATGTAGTCATGGCTCTATGTAGTACTGTACGCCTCCCACAGTCTGTTCTGGACTTGGGGATTGTGAAGAGACCTCTGGTGGCATGTCTTGTGGGGTTTGCGTGGGTGTCCGAGCTCTTTACTAGTAGTTCAAACAGACCCCTCGGTGCATTCAGCTTGTCAACACCTCTTACAAAAACAAGTAGTGATGAAGTCAATCTCTCTTCCACTTTGAGCCAGGAGAGATTGACATGTGATCCTGAGGCCCACTGTCAGGCCATTTATCCGCCTCCATCACCTCATGTTTCAGCATGATAATGCACGGCCCCCATGTCGCAAGGATCTGTGCAGAATTTCTAGAAGCTGAAAATGGCCCAATTCTTCCATGGCCTGCATACTCACCAGACATGTCACCCGTTGAGCATGTTTGGGATGCTCTGTATTGATGTGTACGACAGCGTTTTCTGATCCACATCCCTACCTTTTTTTTGAAGGTACCTGTCACCAACAGATGCATATCTGTATTCCCAGTCATGTGAAATCCATAGATTAGGGCCTGATGAATTCATTTCAATTGACTGATTTCCTTATATGAACTGTAACTCAGTAAAATTGTTGCATGTTGAGTTTATATTTATGTTCAGTATACATTAGTCTCAATAATAAATAATTGTTCTAAGTTAGGGACTGGAGGGGAGAGAGAGAGAGAGAGAGAGAGAGAGAGAGAGAGAGAGAGAGAGAGAGAGAGAGAGAGAGAGAGAGAGAGAGAGAGAGAGAGAGAGAGAGAGAGAGAGAGAGAGAGAGAGAGAGAGAGAGAGAGAGAGAGAGAGAGAATATTGATATAGTCCTGGTTGGCAGATTCCAAGGTATTTTACATTTACATTTTCGTCATTTAGCAGACGCTCTTATCCAGAGCGACTTACAAATAGGGTTTCATGTTATCCAACTACTTTAAAATCATCAATATATTTGAGAAACCGCTCCCCTGAGAGACACGGAAGAAAGAGGGAGCAAGAGAGGAGTGAGAGAGGAAATGTTCTTCCATAAGGGCCGAGAGGCTGGCGAGGAGAGTCGCATGTTGACTATTACGACAGAGCTGTAAAACAAGGTTCTGTAGTGGTGCTTGTTATTGTCAATGACAGCTCTGGGAATGTCTCATTGTTATTTTGTTGTTCAATTATTCTATTTCAGGGTCACCGCCAGTGGACAGAACCTCACAGAACCTCTCAAGCACTTTAGTGGAGACACCTCTCAGTAGAGTATGGGCACAGACAGGTCAGAGGGAAGAGGCGGGCGAGTGTCTGTTTGTGTGTGTGCGCGTGTGCACGTGTGTGTGTATGTGCGTGTGTGTGTGTGTGTGTGTGTGTGTGTGTGCATGTGTGTGTGTGTGTGTGTGTGTGTATGTGCGTATGCGTATGCGTGTGTGTGTGTGTGTGTGCGTGTGCACGTGTGTATGTGCGTGTGTGTGTGTGTATGTGCGTATGCGTATGCGTGTGTGTATGTGTGTGTGTGTGTGTGTGTGGGTGGGTGGGTGGTGCAGCATCCACATCAGACAGACAGAGAGAGAAGACAATCCAGAGGAGGATGCCTCTCTTTGGGACTGCCACGCGGCCAAACGAGAGTCTGCCGATGATGGAGCTGAATGAAACTGAAAGAGATTTGTCAGAGCAGTAATTAAGATGAAAGGGGTAGGGGATGCGTCCCAAATGGCACCCTATTCCCTGTATAGTGCACTATAGGGACTGGAAGGGACAGAGAGAGTGCACTATACAGGCGGATTTCTTCTTGAGCGGATGGTCAGGGGGCCGGAACATAATTACAAATAATTTGAAAACCGCAAGAAGCCCAAACAGATATAATATTTATAATAATAATATGCCATTTAGCAGACGCCTTTATCCAAAGCGACTTACAGTCATGTGTGCATAAATGTTTACGTATGGGTGGTCCCGGGGATCGAACCCACTACCCTGGTGTTACAAGCGCCGTGCTCTACCAATTGAGCTACAGAGGACCAATATTTGACTAAAACATAATTTCAAAACCTTGTTTATATTTGTATATGATCACGTCTCTCTATTACGGGTGGGAATACTTGTGAACAGATTTCCAAAATAAAAATCACTTGGAGCTGATTTCCTGGTGTTTTATGTCCAACAATGAAGAAATAAAAAAATATATATATTATTCTTAATTTTTTTTCTCAGAAGAAAAATCTATAAAAGCGCCAGTTGGGGAAACCTGCCCTATGGGCCCTGGTCAAATTTAGTGGATATTATAGGGAATAGGAAGAAAATAAGTAAAGGTGTTCTCAACAACACAACGCCGACTCTCTGGGCTCGAAGTGTTCTTCTGACTAAAGCATGGAGCCAGAGTTCAGAGACGGCCAATTAGAGGCTCTCGAAAGAAGAGCAATTATTCTTCAGCCAGACATACATGGGCTCCTGCTCCTCTGTACGTTCCCCCCATTATCATCTCTCTGGTCTCCCCACTGTGAAGCAGCTACTGCTGGCTGGCTGGGCGGCAGAACAGCTAACCATTCAACACATCTTCACACTACTCCTCCTCCTCCTCCAAATAGAACCCTATTCCCTTCATAGTGCACTACTTTTGACCGGGGTCCACAGGGCTCTAGTCAACAGTGGCGCACTATATAGGGAATAGGGTGACATTTGGGACGCGTCCTTTCTCTCTCCGAGCTTCAGTGAACTGGCTAGATGTCTGACATTTGGACTGCAGAAGCACTGAGGAGGGATGGGATGGTTAAAAAAAAAAAACAGGACAATAAAAAAAAAATAGGGGATTTTATTATAGTGAGACTCTCTACAAGAGAGAACTGAACTGGCGTTTCTCACATCCGAACCCTTATTGCATGAAGAGAGTCATGCATGGTACACATGGAAACCATACCAATAAGAAACAACTGCAGATTGCGATGTTAATCAATAGCTGGTCAAACATTAATCCAAAGAGGCAGTGAATACGTCCCAAATGTCACATTTCCTTTTCTCACATTGAGAGAGATAACAAAAACAATGCATTCAAATAAATAGCTACAGAAACAGTTCAAAGCATAAAATAACCATACATTAGCTACAGAAACAGTTCAATTCATTAAAATAACCATACATTAGCTACAGAAACAGTTCAAAGCATAAAATAACCATACATTAGCTACAGAAACAGTTCAATTCATTAAAATAACCATACATTAGCTACAGATACAGTTCAAAGCATAAAATAACCATACATTAGCTACAGAAACAGTTCAATTCATTAAAATAACCATACATTAGCTACAGAAACAGTTCAAAGCATAAAATAACCATACATTAGCTACAGAAACAGTTCAATTCATTAAAATAACCATACATTAGCTACAGATACAGTTCAAAGCATAAAATAACCATACATTAGCTACAGAAACAGTTCAAAGCATAAAATAACCATACATTAGCTACAGATACAGTTCAATTCATTAAAATAACCATACATTAGCTTCAGAAACAGTTCAAAGCATAAAATAACCATACATTAGCTACAGATACAGTTCAAAGCATAAAATAACCATACATTAGCTACAGATACAGTTCAATTCATTAAATAACCACACATTAGCTACAGATACAGTTCAAAGCATAAAATAACCATACATTAGCTACAGAAACAGTTCAATTCATTAAAATAACCATACATTAGCTACAGAAACAGTTCAAAGCATAAAATAACCATACATTAGCTACAGATACAGTTCAATTCATTAAAATAACCATACATTAGCTACAGAAACAGTTCAAAGCATAAAATAACCATACATTAGCTACAGATACAGTTCAAAGCATAAAATAACCATACATTAGCTACAGAAACAGGTCAATTCATTAAAATAACCATACATTAGCTACAGAAACAGTTCAAAGCATAAAATAACCATACATTAGCTACAGAAACAGTTCAATTCATTAAAATAACCACACATTAGCTACATATACAGTTCAATTCATTAAAATAACCATACATTAGCTACAGAAACAGTTCAAAGCATAAAATAACCATACATTAGCTACAGAAACAGTTCAAAGCATAAAATAACCATACATTAGCTACAGAAACAGTTCAAAGCATAAAATAACCATACATTAGCTACAGATACAGTTCAATTCATTAAAATAACCACACATTAGCTACAGATACAGTTCAAAGCATAAAATAACCATACATTAGCTACAGAAACAGTTCAATTCATTAAAATAACCATACATTAGCTACAGAAACAGTTCAAAGCATAAAATAACCATACATTAGCTACAGAAACAGTTCAATTCATTAAAATAACCATACATTAGCTACAGAAACAGTTCAAAGCATAAAATAACCATACATTAGCTACAGAAACAGTTCAATTCATTAAAATAACCATACATTAGCTACAGATACAGTTCAAAGCATAAAATAACCATACATTAGCTACAGAAACAGTTCAAAGCATAAAATAACCATACATTAGCTACAGATACAGTTCAAAGCATAAAATAACCATACATTAGCTACAGAAACAGTTCAAAGCATAAAATAACCATACATTAGCTACAGGTACAGTTCAAAGCATAAAATCACCATACATTAGCTACAGAAACAGTTCAAAGCATAAAATAACCATACATTAGCTACAGAAACAGTTCAATTCATTAAAATAACCATACATTAGCTACAGATACAGTTCAAAGCATAAAATAACCATACATTGCTACAGAAACAGTTCAATTAATTAAAATAACCATACATTAGCTACAGAAACAGTTCAAAGCATAAAATAACCATACATTAGCTACAGAAACAGTTCAATTCATTAAAATAACCATACATTAGCTACAGAAACAGTTCAAAGCATAAAATAACCATACATTAGCTACAGAAACAGTTCAAAGCATAAAATAACCATACATTAGCTACAGATACAGTTCAAAGCATAAAATAACCATACATTAGCTACAGAAACAGTTCAAAGCATAAAATAACCATACATTAGCTACAGAACATGTCAATGTATTAAAATAAACATAGCTACAGATACAGTTCAAAGCATTCAAATAACCATTATTGTACTTGTACCATTATTGTACTTGTATTTTACTGTTAACCTATAAAGCGTTACATGGGCTTGCTCCTACCTATCTTTCCGAGTTGGTCCTGCCGTACATACCAATACGTACGCTACGGTCACAAGACGCAGGCCTCCTAATTGTCCCTAGAATTTCTAAGCAAACAGCGGGAGGCAGGGCTTTCTCCTATAGATCTCCATTTTTATGGAACAGTCTGCCTACCCATGTGAGAGACGCAGACTCGGTCTCAACCTTTAAGTCTTTACTGAAGACTTATCTCTTCAGTAGGTCATATGATTGAGTGTAGTCTGGCCCAGGAGTGTGAAGGTGAACGGAAAGGCTGGAGCAACGAACAGCCCTTGCTGTCTCTGCCGGGCCGGTTCCCCTCTCCACTGGGGGTTCTCTGCCTCTAACCCTGTTGCAGGGGCTGAGTCACTGGCTTGCTGGTGCTCTTTCATGCCGTCCCTGGGAGGGTGCGTCACTTGAGTGGGTTGAGTTACTGACGTGATCTTCCTGTCTCGGGTTGGCGCCCCCTTGGTTTGTGCTGTGGTGGAGACCTCTGTGGGCTATACTCGGCCTTGTCTCAGGATTGTAAGTTGGTGGTTGGGGATATCCCTCTAGTGGTGCGGGGGCTGTGCTTTGGCGGAGTGGGTGGGGTTATATCCTTCCTGTTTGGCCCTGTCCGGGGTTTCTTCGGATGGGGCCACAGTGTCTCCGGACCGCTCCTGTCTCAGCCTCCAGTATTTATGCTGCAGTAGTTTATGTGTCGGGGGCTGGGTTTAGTTGGTTATACCTGGAGTACTTCTCCTGTCTTATCCAGTGTCCTGTGTGAATTTAAGTATGCTCTCTCTAATTCTCTCGTTCTCTCTTTCTCTCTGAGAACCTGAGCCCTAGGACCATACGTCAGGACTACCGGGCATGATGACACCTTGCTGTCCCCAGTCCGCCTGGCCTTGCTGCTATTCCAGTTTCAACTGTTCTGCCTGCGGGCTACGAAACCCCTACCTGTCCCAGACCTGCTGTTTTCAACTCTTTAATGATCGGCATGAAAAGCCAACTGAGAGACCTGAGCCCTAGGACCATACGCTCGGGACCACCGGCCGTGGTGACTCCTTGCTGTCCCCAGTCCGCCTGGCCTTGCTGCTATTCCAGTTTCCAACTGTTCTGCCTGCGGTTATGGAACCCCTACCTGTCCCAGACCTGCTGTTTTCAACTCTTAATGATCGGCTATGAAAAGCCAACTGAGATTTATTCCTGATTATTATTTGACCATGCTTGTCACTTATGAACATTTTTGAACATCTTGGCATGGTTCTGTTATAATCTCCACCCGGCACAGCCAGAAGAGGACTGGCCACCCCTCATAGCCTGGTTCCTCTCTAGGTTTCTTCCTAGGCTTTCGCCTTTCTAGGGAGTTTTTCCTAGCCACCGTGCTTCTACACCTGCATTACTAGCTGTTTGGGGTTTTAGGCTGGGTTTCTGTACAGCACTTCGAGATATTAGCTGATGTAAGAAGGGCTATATAAAATAAAATTGATTGATTGATTGACTTGTATGAAATGTTTACCTGTGTAGACGTACACATAAAACCCCTGTTTGAAAAATATAAATAAATGATATTGTACCACTAGGAAGGTGAGATTTGTGTGTGTGGGCAGTTCAACTGACAATGGGGCAAGGCTATGTCCGTTTGTTAGATGAACCCACGGGCTCGTGATCCAATAAATACTTGGTATAAAATCTCCACATAATCTCTAAGTAAATTCTCACATCTTGAACTTCTCAATACCAGAAACTCATCATAACACAGATACAGTTCAATGCATTAAAATAACCATAGCTACAGTTACAGTTCAATGCATTTAAATAACCATTATTGTACTTGTATTAAATGTTTACCCGTGTAGACGTACACATAAAACCCCTGTTTGAAAAAAATAAAAATATAAATACATGATATTGTACCACTACGAAGTTCAGCAGAAATACAGAAAAAGCATCTGGCTGGAGATGACAACGGCTCCAAGCGGTTCCCCATAGCCCCCTTCATCGGTAAGAGCAGCAAAGGAAACACCCAAAGGGCTGTATTAAGCTCTCCACTGTGATGTGAGCGCCCTCGGAAATGTAAAACCGGCTGTTAATATAACTTCAAATCTCAGCGAATCAATCATATGTGTGATATTTTCAGAAAAGGGAGATCATGTTGGACTGCTAAGTGAGATGACATTAAATAATTAGATTCTGCTTCGTCAGACAGCTCTAGGCAGGAACCTCACCACACCGCCTCTTCCCTCCTACCTACCTACCTACATTTCAATGTGCCATTCATTCAATCTAGTGAGTCTCACTCATTACAAATGAGTTGTGTCTGATTTAAAATGTTTAAATCAAGCGTCCGTGACTCAAATATCAAAGTAATTGTAATGAATACTCAGGGAGGAAAAAGGTGTAGATTCACGCTCAGAGCGCGGCAGGTGTTTATTTCACCTTCGCAGAAGGCAGGAATCGTGGTCACAGGAAGGCAATGGTCATACACAGGTAGGCAAACAGGCAGGTGAATCATAACTAGGACTGAAGGCTAAAACTGGTTCTCACAAACGAGCTAGGAAAAGGCTTCGTAGAGTCAAAACTAACAATACCTCACAAGGCACAAACAGAATGAACTGAACTAAATAAGGAGCTGATGAGACCAGGTGAGTAACTAACACAGGTGAAATCAATGAACAAAAATGAAAAACAGGGCTACGTTCAAGAACACAAAGAAACAGGGCTACGTTCAAGAACACAAAGAAACAGGGCTACGTTCAAGAACACAAAGAAACAGGGCTACGTTCAAGAACACAAAGAAACAGGGCTACGTTCAAGAACACAAAGAAACAGGGCTACGTTCAAGAACACAAAGAAAGAGGGCTACGTTCAAGAACACAAAGAAACAGGGCTACGTTCAAGAACCTAAAGAAACAGGGCTACGTTCAAGAAAACAAAGAAACAGGGCTACGTTCAAGAAAACAAGGATGACTAAGAAAAATAAATACAGAACCTTGCAGTACCCAGAGGTCAGGGAGTGGGACGATCCGGACGGTTACGGTGGAATGCCTGAATCATCTCATCTCTGGGTCGATGATGTCCTGGTCGGGAACCCAGTTCCGGTCTTCTGGCCCATAACCTTCCCAGTCCACTAGATAGTGGATGTGACCTCTCAGGCGTTTGGAATCAAGGTTGGCCTGAATGGCGTAGACAGGTTCCCCTCCGACGTCCAACGGAAGGGGCGCACTGCGGATTGAGACTGGAGGATGAAGAGGACTGTAGGTGACCGGTTTTAACAGAGACACATGGAAGGACGAGGAGATTTTATACTGATGGGGTAACTGGAGGCGGTTCGTGCCAGGGTTGATGTGATGGGTTATCTTGAAGGGACCAATGAAGCGAGGACAGAACTTTTTGCAGGGGAGGCGGAGCCGGATGTCTCTGGTAGAGAGCCACACATACTGTCCGGGATGAAAGAGTGGCGTAGGTCGGCGGCGTCTGTCGGCAAAGCGTTTCTGGGTATTAAAGACTTCCTGCAGATGCCGGTGAGCGGTCTCCCATACCCGCTCACTATGCCGAAACCAGTCGTTGACAGCTTGGACAGTACCAGGCTCCGCCTCCCAGGGAAACATGAGGGCTTGGTAACCAAGTACACACTGAAACGGAGTAAGGCGGAGGGAGAATGCGTGAGTGAGTTCTGAGCATATTCGGCCCAGGCCATATACCGACTCCAGTCATGTGGAGAGGCAGAACATTGTTGGCGGAGGTACTTCCCTATTTCTTGGTTCAGGCGTTCCGTCTGCCCGTTGGTCTGGGGATTGTACCTGGAGGAGCGGCTGAGGGCGACCCCCAGTCGGTCACAGAATGCTCGCCACACCCGGGAGACAAACTGGGGCCTGCGGTCAGAGACAATGTCCTCCGGATTCCCATACAGACAGAACACACACTCAGCCAATTCCATGGCGTTAGGTAAATGAGGAAGAGGAACCAGACGACACATTTTTGAAAAAAATGGTCTACTATGACAAGGATAGTGGTGTTACCAGAGGATTCAGGAAGGTTTGTGATGAAGTCAACAGCTATGTGGGACCAGGGACTGTGAGTGATTGGCAAAGGTTGAAGCTTACCGGAAGGGAGATGACGAGGGCTTTTGGTTTGGGGCGCAGACTGGACAGGAGAGTACGTAATCCCTTACGTCGGATGCCAGTGAGGACCACCAGAACCTACGGGCTAGAAGTTCGGTGGTTCGTGTAATGCCCATATGTCCTGAACCCAAGGACGTGTGACACCATTACTTCAGTTGGGGTCTAACAGCTGCTGGTATGTAACTCTTCCCAGCTGGTGTCTCAGGATTAGCCGGGTCTGAGGTTAGGGCTTCCTGTATGGCAGAGTGAACCTCCCACTATACCGGTCCCATAATGCAAGAGGAAGGAAGAATGGGTGTAGGGTCTGAGTTACTGGTCGGAAGGTCAAACTGGCGGGGAGAGAGCATCAGCTTTTACGTTTTCTTTCTAGGGATGTAAGTAACATGAAAATGGAAGCGTGTGAAGAAGAGAGCCCAGCGGTCTTGTCTGGAGTTTAACCTCTTGGCCCCTCTGATATATTCCAGATTGCGATGATCTGTCAGGACGAGAAAGGGACGTTGTGCGCCCTCCAACCAGTGGCGGCACTCCTCGAGGGCCAGCTTTGATGGCGAGGAGTTCTCTGTTCCCCACATCGTAATTCCTCTCAGCGGAGGATAACTTCCTGGAGAAGAAGGCACAGGGATGTGATTTTGGAGGAGTTTCCACCCGCTGAGAGAGTATGGCTCCTACTCCTACTTCGGAGGCATCCACCTCCAGGGTGGAAGGAAGGATCGTATCAGGGATGGCAAAGGACAGGAGCTGAAGTGAAGAGAAGTTTCAAGTTGTTCACTCTTATTGTCTCAGGGGGCCTAAATACAGTTTTATGATTGAGTGATTCCTAGGATGCATCCTAAATGGCCCCCTATTCCCTATAACGTGTCAGCCTCTTCTGCTTCTTCTCTGGCTGTCTGGCTGGCTGGCTGTCTGGCTGGCTGTGGCTGGCTGGCTGGCTGTGGCTGGCTGGCTGGCTGTGGCTGGTTGGCTGGCTGTCTGGCTGGCTGTGGCTGGCTGGCTGGCTGTGGCTGGCTGGCTGGCTGGCTGGCTGGCTGTGGCTGGCTGGCTGGCTGGCTGGCTGTGGCTGGCTGGCTGGCTGGCTGGCTGGCTGGCTGTGGCTGGCTGGCTGGCTGGCTGGCTGGCTGTGGCTGGCTGGCTGGCTGGCTGTGGCTGGCTGGCTGTGGCTGGCTGTCTGGCTGTGGCTGGCTGGCTGGCTGGCTGGCTGGCTGGCTGTGGCTGGCTGGCTGGTTGGCTGGCTGTGGCTGGCTGTCTGGCTGTGGCTGGCTGGCTGGCTGGCTGGCTGTGGCTGGCTGTTGCCCGGGGAGCAGTAGTCGAGGAGAGGCTGTTTGTTTCTCCAACAAGGAGATATTTCACAGGGCCGTTGGTTTCGTTTGCACAGCAAAGCCAAGCAGGGAAGAGCTGACCCGTTGTTTTTTGTGTGGTCTATTATTAACTGGGAATTATTTCTTAGACAGACCCTACATTTCTAACAAACAGCAGGAACAGTCCTTATGATACTCTACAGGGCAGGCTACTGTAGCTAGATACTGTACTCAACACATTGTACTGTCTGCTTTCTCTGGAGTCTCTTAAGCACACTTATACATAATGTGTGGCCATTGAAAGATTCCATTGTCAATTCTCTATGATGACACTACAAATGTGTGATATTTACTGCCACGTCATTGATATTATAGATGAAATACTTTATGTACTGATACTGTATATCTGCCATACAAATTACATATATCTAAGTAAGTTCAATAAAATTCATGAACACATCTCAGCTAATTAGGATGGAACTGGGATTAAATTGTGTGAGAGGCTTAAGCCTTGGCTTGGTGTATGAGGGCTGAATACAAAGTAACAGAACAATTGCTTTGAATCACAGTTTTACCCTCGGAGCCTGTCAGCAAAATAAAAGAGGCAAATTATGGCCCAGTGATTATCCTCAGCACCATGACGTTTCTTCTGCACACTGTGTGCTCTCTTAACAAACACTTTAATAAATACCAAAACTGTTTCTTTACCCGTCCTAATTGGCCTTATCGGCTAGACAATCATGCAGTGCTTATGTTTCCAAAGAGTGATTTAGGAATGATTTTATGATTTGTATATGTATTCTTTTATCAAAATATTATTTACCCATCCTAATTGCCCATATTACCTAGCAGAAACCAGGGGTGCTTATTTTTTCCCAAAGAACCATTAATTCCAGGGACTATTCGGTATCAGGGCCCATATTCATAAAGCTTCTTAGCATCAGAATGTCTAACATCTAGGATCAGGTCCTCCCTTTCCATGTAATTTTTATTCATTATTATCTACATGGCAAAACTGATTTTATATCAGCACTACTCTGAGACACTGTGAATACAGGCCCCGGAAAGATCAATACCTTGACTTCTCAGTCACCGTGTTTTATCATGCGAGCTGCGTGCATCCTGGTGCACTGTGCTGTGATGCGCAGGTAGTTCATCTGTTTACACCAAATGTCATAGACTTTTTTTGGCACAGGGCTCCGGTGCTCTGAGCTTTTGCATGTTATGACCAAGGTTCAGTGCTCTACCATGCGAACAAAACACTATCAGAGAGGAGGGGAGAGATGGGGGGACGAGGAGACATGCTCCTTGCTATCTTGACCACACCTGATAAAAACTGATGACCCAGCTGTACTGTGTGACTGGCATTGTGGCGTAGTCTGCAGTCTGCTGTCAGAAAGAGGAAGGAAGATCTGCTGTCTAGGCAGGAAGAGGAAGGAAGAGGGTTTGATTAAATACCAGGCTATGTCCCATCTGAGGTGGCTTAAATGAATAAAGGTTTCATTTGAAGGGGGGAAAGATTACCTATAGTTCTCCACATCTATCCCAATCCTCATATATCCACCCACAGTACCTGTCATTGGGGAAGGGGGGGTTCTACCACGCTATATGGAATTGTGTTAAGAAGGTCATACCAAGGATCATTTAGATCATATTCTAAAAAAACACTACATGACCAAAGGTATGTGGACACCTGCTTATCGAACATCTCATTCCAAAATATGGAGTTGGTCCCCCCTTTGCTGCTATAACAGCCTCCACTCTTCTGGGAAGGCTTTCCACTAGATGTTGGAACATTGCTGCGGGGGCTTGCTTCCATTCAGCCACAAGAGCATTAGTGAGGTCGGGCACTGATGTTGGGCGATTAGGCCTGGCTCGCAGTTGACGTTCCAATTAATCTCAAAGGTGTTCGATAGGGTTAAGGTCAGCACTCTGTGCAGGCCAGTCAAGTTCTTCCACACCAATCTCGACAAACCAATTCTGTATGGACCTCGCTTTGTGCGCCTTCCCCAAACTGTTGCCAAAAAGTTGGAAGCAGAGAATCGTATAGAATGTCATTCTATGCTGTAGTGTTAAGATTTCCCTTCACTGGAACTAAGGGGCCTAGCCCGAACCATGAAAAACAGCCCCAGACCATTATTCCTCCTCCACCAAACTTTACAGTTGGCACTATGCATTGGGGCAGGTAGCGTTATCCTGGCATACGCCAAACCCAGATTTGTCGGTCGGACTGCCAGATGGTGAAGCATGATTCATCACTCCAGAGAATGCGTTTCCACTGCTCCAGAGTCCAATGGCGGCGAGCTTTACACCACTCCAGCCGACGCTTGGCATTGCGCATGGCGATCTTGGGCTTGTGTGCGGCTGTTCGGGCATAGAACCCATTTCATGAAGCTCCAGATGTACAGTTATTGTGCTGACGTTGCTTCCAGAGGCAGTTTGGAACTCGTTAGTGTGTGTTGCAACCGAGAACACGCTATGTGTTTCAGAACTCGGCGGTCCCGTTCTGTGAGCTTGTGTGGCCTACCACTTTGCGGCTGAGCCATTGTTGCTCCTAGACGTTTCCACTTCGCAATAACAGCACTTACAGTTGACCGGGGCAGCTTTAGCAGGGCAGAAATTTGACGAACTGACTTGTTGGAAAAGGTGGCATCCTATGACGGTGCCACGTTGAAAGTTACTGAGCTCTTCAGTAAGGCTATTCTACTGCCATTGTTTGTCTATTGAGATTGCATGGCTGTGTGCTCAATTTTATACACCTGTCAGCAATGGGCGTGACTGAAATAGCCGAATCCACCAATTTGAAGGGGAGTCCACATACTTTTGTATATATAGTGAATTTAACCCCTTGTTTTTGGCTCCATACGTACTTCCATTAATTTGATCAACTGGTAGCTGGGGACCTTCAGACGAGTCTTGTGGAGATAACAGAACAAAATGGCGAACACCGTGTTGGTGAGAGTCTCATCTTTCCATCTAATAGTTATTATTGTAGATCAAACCGTTCAGACGCTGCAGACGTTTGTTTTGTTAGAAGACCGATTTTCGGGATGTCTCATGGTCTGACAAACACCGCTCTAAATGTTGCGCAATAGAACACGAGAACATGACAGGTACATTTTACATTTTCGTCATTTAGCTAGATCTGTAGTGGCACAGCTGGCACTTCGATGCAGTGCCTTAGACCACAGCGCCACTCGGGAGTAGCCTGCTTTCTATCTGTGTGTATTTGAAGAACCTTCAAGACATAAAGACAAATACACCTGATTAGATGTAAATATAAGTAAATATATTATAAATATAAGTATCACATAAAGCGATTGTTACTCTTGCTCATTCTCTTTAAGATTTCAAATGAATAACTTAGCAGATGGTGTCTTCAGTTAAGATCACTAGCAAGACATTTCGTGTTCAGCTGAAGCACGGAACACAGTGTTGCCATGGGGAATGAAAATATATGAGAATAAATAGTTTCATTCATATCTTTCTCGTCTCCTGTACCATGGCCTTTTTCTTTTTCTTTATGCTCAAGGTTGCATCGTTCACAATGTAGTTGTATAGAGGATATTATCCCTTTTGAACCAGACTTGCAGATGTTCTACATTTATCACATTCACCATCACAACAAAGCAGTATCTTGGCGTGACGTTTTACAGTACATATATTCCCATATTAGATTATCCAGAATTAAACAGAGGATGGTAAACAACTGTGCCGTTATGAAAATCAATCGCTGTGATAATTTTTCCTAATTCTCCTGTCGGGGACGCTGTGTGGACCTTTACTGCGTCTGAAATGGCACCCTATTCCCTTTGTAGTGCCCTATAAACAGCAGCAGTGCACTATAAAGGTGGTATGGTATCATGAGCCAAGATATACAGCAAAACAAAGATCGTCTCAGAGAGGTAACTCAATATCGTCCCATGAAGAATTTATCACCACAGAAATAAACGTTCACAATGAGTAATATCCATGCAGGGAGATTTCAAGGACCTATCAAGAAGGGAGGATAATTTCATTACATTTAGTTATGTAAAGAAAAAAAATGCATTTCATGGTCAAATAAAAAAATACTTTGAGATGAGCGAAAGAGTGAAGCAGCACGCGTTTCAAAGGTCTGAAAATATAACGTTGTTTGAAAGGTCACTGTCTGGTTGTGGCGAGCTGCTGGGAGTTGTAAACGACCCATCTTATCCAATGTTAATGCAGCCAGACCTGAGACCCCACGTTGCATTCACTAGCACAGGGAATATGTCTGAGGTCTAAAAGGGATAGTTCGTCGATTTTAACATATTCAGATGTTTTCTTTAAATGAGATTGGCTTGCCAAGGGGAAGTGGTCCAAAAAGGCAAATGTTGCTAACTGTTGGCAATGGCGAGTTTTTTACAAAACCAAAGTGTGAATTGCAATCACTCCTTGGACTCCATAGAATGCTTTCGAGGTAAGGAAACTAAGTATCTAAATATGTAAAATCACTGAACTATCCCTTTAAGGTTCCATGGAGACAAGTTATTTCATTTACATGTAAAATCCGAGGCTAATTGCGTCTAGCTTTGGAAGACATCAAATAGGGAGTTATTTTTGTAAAATCCTAATAGAAAGACAGAAATGAATGTCAGATGAATTCGGATGTCTGATTTTGTCACCGACGCCGTGGCGACATGGCTTCTATGAGACGCTATGGTAACTCGAGGTACCGTGACAACGACATTGTGATGGGAGAAATGGCGGGGTCCAGGTTTGGTGTGGGGTGCTTCAAAATGGCACCCTATTTCCCATACAGTGCACTACTTTTGACCAGAGCCCTATGGGGAATAGGGTGTCATTTGGGACACAAACTTAGTCTAGTTTGTGCTTCACAATTTAGGTCACCCAGGTTTCTAAAGAATGTAACCCAAATCTGTATCCATCCTTGGTTGGATTGAATGTTGAATGCGTGGGTGCATTGAATAAAGAGACGAATCCTTGGCTGTAATTAATAAAAGTGCTTGAATGGGTCTGCATGTCAGAACTCAAAGATTTAGAATAGGCCATAGAAACAGCAAGGAAATTAGCTGTCTGTGAAATGTCTACTGTATTGAATAACATGTGTGTGGGTATGTTGAATAGCAATTTAGGCCTCCCCATGTTTCTAAAGGATGTCACGTTTTACAGAGGCTCTCATCCGGAGCGACTTACAGTGGTGAGCGCATACATCCTCGTACTTTCTCTCCATACCGGTTCCCCGTGGGAATTGAACCCACAACCCCTGGCGTTGCATGCGCCACGCTCTACCAATTGAGTTACACCGGACTAACCAGGCCTGACCTGCATCCTTATGAACGTGTATTGAATAAAGAGCGCTTGCAACCTCAGCGTGTGTCAAGATTCGACCATGTAGACAGAATCGTGTCAGTGAAAGAGCAAGAAAATGTCCTTACAGTGAGTTCTATAGGGACATGTCCTTACAGTGAGTTCTATCGGGAAATGTCCTTACAGTGAGTTCTGTAGGGAAATGTCCTTACAGTGAGTTCTATAGGGAAATCTCCTTACAGTGAGTTCTATAGGGAAATGTCCTTACAGTGAGTTCTATAGGGAAATCTCCTTACAGTGAGTTCTATAGGGAAATGTCCTTACAGTGAGTTCAATATGGAAATGTCCTTACAGTGAGTTCTATAGGGAAATGTCCTTACAGTGAGTTCTATAGGGAAATGTCCTTACAGTGAGTTCTATAGGGAAATGTCCTTACAGTGAGTTCAATAGGGACATGTCCTTACAGTGAGTTCTATAGGGAAATGTCCTTACAGTGAGTTCTATAGGGAAATCTCCTTACAGTGAGTTCTATAGGGACATGTCCTTACAGTGAGTTCTATATGGAAATGTCCTTACAGTGAGTTCTATAGGGACATGTCCTTACAGTGAGTTCTATAGGGAAATGTCCTTACAGTGAGTTCTATAGGGACATGTCCTTACAGTGAGTTCTATAGGGAAATGTCCTTACAGTGAGTTCTATAGGGACATGTCCTTACAGTGAGTTCTATAGGGAAATGTCCTTACAGTGAGTTATATAGGGAAATGTCCTTACAGTGAGTTATATAGGGAAATGTCCTTACAGTGAGTTCTATAGGGACATAACCCAGACCTGAATCCTTAGCTATGTGTGTTGAATAGAAATTCTTACAGGTTCTGCAGTGTCAAGGTAAAAAATATATATATATATATATATATATATATATATATATATATATATATATGCATGTGTGTAAAGATTCATAGAGAATATGTATGGCTAGAATATATAAAATATAGAATTTTCACAGGATCATATCACTGAAACAGCTAAGAAAATGACCCTTCTGTGAATACTGCTTAGTCAGGTGAAAACATGAAACCTTCACCGTTAACAGATTATCTTTTAATTTGAGCTGAGACGGGCAAAAGCCTTATACTTTCATTAAAATATGTCCCAACTTACTTTTCAGTAAATTTACAACACATTAATATTTATGCAAAACCTCATCCGATCCGTGGGAAACGTTATTACGTAGATCATATTGTTACATGTTAGTTAGGCTCAATCAGTTGTGTCTTAGCTCTCTCTAATAACACGTGACTGCTTTATGCCTCTCTCCTATGTCAATTATGCCTTGCCTATTGCTGTTTGGGTTAGTTCTTATTATACAATTTCAATGTAGAACCCCTAGTCCCTCTCAAACTGTCTCATATAGTTCCTTTGTTCCCCCCCCCATACACGCCGAGACCGGCTCAATCGATGCCTCCAATGATGCTATCTCTTTCATTGTTACCCAACACTTAGGATTACCTGAACTGTACTCATATCCTTCCATATCCTTTTCTGTACATAATGCCCTGAATCTTTTCTACAACGCCCGGAGAACTGCCCCCTTTATTCTATGTACCCAACGCACTAGAAGACCAGTTCTTAAAGCCTTTAGTCGTATCCTTATTCTACTCCTCCTCTGTTCCTCTGGTGATGTAGAGGCTAACCCAGGCCCCTGCAGCCCCCAGTATCACTCCTACTCCCCAGGAGCTATCATTTATTGACTTCTGTAACCGTAAAAGTCTTGGTTTTCTGCACATAAATATCAGAAGCCTCCTTCCTAAGTTTGAGTTATTCACTGCGTTAGCACACTCCGCCAACCCTGATGTTCTAGCAGTGTCTGAATCCTGGCTTAGGAAGGCCACCAAAAATTCTGAAATTTCCATCCCCAACTATAACATTTTCCGTCTAGATAGAACTGCCAAAGGGGGTGGAGTTGCAATCTACTGTAGAGATAGCCTGCAGAGCTCCATCATACTATCCAGGTCTGTGCCCAAACAGTTTGAGAAAAAAAAAAAAAAAATCCACCTTTCCAGAAATAAATCTCTCACTGTTGCCGCTTGCTACAGACCCCCTCAGCCCCCCAGCTGTGCCCTGGACACCATATGTGAACTGATTGCCCCCATCTATCCTCAGAGTTCGTACTGCTTGGTGACCTAAATTGGGATATGCTTAATACCCCAGCCATCCTACAATCCAAGCTAGATGCCCTCAACCTCACGCAAATTATCAACGAACCTACCAGGTACAACCCTAAATCCGTAAACATGGGTACCCTCATAGATATCATCCTGACTAACTTACCCTCTAAATACACCTCCGCTGTCTTCAACCAGGATCTCAGCGATCACTGCCTTATTGCCTGCGTCCGTAACGTGGTCCGCGGTCAAACGACCACCCCTCATCACTGTCAAACGCTCCCAAAAACACTTCAGCGAGCAGGCCTTCCTAATTGACCTGGCCCAGGTATCCTGGATGGATATAGATCTCATTCCGTCAGTAGAGGATGCCTGGTTGTTCTTTAAAAGTAATTTCCTCTCAATCTTAAATAGACATGCCCCCATTCAAAAATACAGAACTAAGAACAGATATAGCCCCTGGTTCTCCTCAGACTTGACTGCCCTTGACCAGCACAAAAACATCCTGTGGCGTACGCATTAGCATCAAATAGCCCCCGTGATATGCAACTTTTCAGGGAAGTTAGGAACCAATATACACAAGCAGTTAGGAAAGCAAAGGCTAACTTTTTCAAACAGAAATTTGCATCCTGTAGCACTAACTCCAAAAGTTTTGGGACACTGTAAAGTCCATGGAAAATAAGAGCACTTCCTCCCAGCTGCCCACTGCACTGAGGCTAGGAAACACTATCACCACCGATAAATCTACAATAATCGAGAATTTCAACAAGCATTTTGCTACGGCTGGCCATGCTTTCCACCTGGCTACCACTACCCCGGCCACCAGCTCTGCACCCTCCGCTGCAACTTGCCCATGCCCCCCCGCTTCTCCTTCACACAAATCCAGACAGCTGATGTTCTAAAAGAGCTGCAAAATCTGGACCCCTACAAATCATCTGGACTAGACAATCTGGACCCTTTCTTTTCTAAAAACTAGCCGCCAAATTGTCGCAACCCCTATTACTAGCCTGTTCAACCTCTCTTTCGTAACGTCTGAGATCCCCAGAGATTGGAAAGCTGCCGCGGTCATCCCCCTCTTCAAAGGGGGTGACACTCTAGATCCAAACTGTTACAGACCCATATCCATCCTGCCCTGCCTTTCAAAAAGTTTTTGAAAGCCAAGTCAACAAACAGATCACCAACCATTTCGAATCCCACCGTACCTTCTCTGCTATGCAATCCGGTTTCCGAGCTGGTCATGGGTGCACTTCAGCCACGCTCAAGGTCCTAAATGATATTATAACCGCGATCGATAATAGACAGTACTGTGCAGCCGTTTTCATTGACCTGGCCAAGGCTTTCGACTCTGTCAACCACCGCATTCTTATTGGCAGACTAAATAGCCTTGGTTTCTCTAATGACTGCCTCGCCTGGTTCACCAACTACTTCTCAGATAGAGTTCAATGTGTCAAATCGGAGGGCCTGTTGTCTGGACCTATGGCAGTCTCTATGGGGGTGCCACAGGGTTCAATTCTTGGGCCAACTCTTTTCTCTGTGTATATCAATGACGCCGCTCTTGCTGCTGGTGACTCTCAGATCCACCCTCTACGAGACGACACCATTTTGTATACATCTGGCCCTTCATTGGACACTGTGTTAACAAACCTCCAAACGAGCTTCAATTCCATACAACACTCATTCAGTAGCCTCCAACTGCTCTTAAACACTAGTAAAACAAAATGCATGCTCTTCAACCGAACGCTGCTTGCACCCGCCCACCCGACTAGAATCACTACTCTAGACGGGTCTGACCTAGAGTACGTGGACAACTACAAATATCTAGGTGTCTGGTTAGACTGTAAACTCTCCTTCCAGACTCACATTAAGAATCTCCAATCCAAAGTTAAATCTAGAATCGGTTTCCTATTTCGCAACAAAGCCTCCTTCACTCATGCTGCCAAACATGCCCTTGTAAAACTGACTATCCTACCGATCCTTGACTTCGGCGATGTCATTTACAAAATAGCCTCCAACACTCTACTCAGCAAATTGGATGTTGTCTATCACAGTGCCATCCGTTTTGTCTCCAAAGCCCCATATAATACCCACCACTGTGACCTGTACGCTCTTGTTGGCTGGTCCTCACTACATATTCGTCGCCAAACCCACTGGCTCCAGGCCATCTATAAATCACTGCTAGGCAAATCCCGCCTTATCTTAGCTCATTGGTCACCATAGCAACACCCACCCGTAGTCCCTGCGCTCCAGCGGGCATATCTCACTGGTCATCCCCAAAGCCAACACCTCCTTTGGCCGCAATTCCTTCCAGTTCTCTGCTGCCAATGACTGGAACAAACTGCAAAAATCTCTGAAGCTGGAGACGCTTATCTCCCTCACTAACTTTAGGCATCAGTTGTCAGAGCACCTTACCGATCACTGCACCTGTACACAGCCCATCTGAAATTAGCCCGCCCAACTACCTCATCCCTATATTGTTATTTATTTTGCTCATCTGTACCCCAGTATCTCTATTTGCACATCATCTCTTGCACATCATTCCAGTGTTAATACTAAATTGTAATTATTTTGCACTATAGCCTATTTTATTGCCTTACCTCCATAACTTGCTAAATTTGCACACTGTATATTAATTGTATTTCTGTTGTATTTTTTTTTTTGATTTTTGTTTTGTTTTACCCCATATGTAACTCTGTGTTGTTGTTTTTATCGCACTGCTATGCTTTATCTTGGCCAGGTCGCAGTTGTAAATGAGAACTTGTTCTCAACTGGTTTACCTGGTTAAATAAAGGTGAAATAAAAAAAAAAAATTAAAAAAAATCTTAAATGGTATCCTATCCCCTATTTAGCGCACTACTTTTGACCAGAGCCCATAGGGAACAGCGTGCCGTTTATTCGAAAGGAATACATAAGGAGATGCCACTTACATTGTGTTCACCATCTTAGAGCCTCATAATGCAGTGTAACCCAAGCAGAGAAATTGATTTGATCTAACTGTGGGTGTGAATGTTAATATTCAGAGAACATGTGATCTTCACGCTGTGATTAGCCTGAGTATAGACGTCAGTAGGATTGCGTCCCAAATGGACCCATATTCCCTATTTAGTGCCCTTCTTTTGACCAGGACCATAGGGAATAGGGTGCTGATTGGGACAGGCCCTAAGTAAACCCTCCAACCACACACCTATAGTATTCTCTCTCTCTCTCTCTCTCTCTCTCTCTCTCTCTCTCTCTCTCTCTCTCTCTCTCTCTCTCTCTCTCTCTCTCTCTCTCTCTCTCTCTTGTCCTTTAACTGAACATAGGTGATTGAAATATTATTATTATTATTATTATTATTATTATTATTATTATTATTATTATTATTATTATTACATTATTGGATAGCGGTGTGTTATTTTCTATTCATAATCAACAACAACAAAAAAGATGAAAGTAGAAAATAGGAAAAAGGTGAAAAGACAAAAGCCCCAGGAGATATATAATGATATGGTGTCTCCAGTTGGGTGATTTGATTTCAAAATAAAAGCTTCATTTAGGAGCGATTAATAATGAGCATACTGTATATTTATTGGGACAGAATAAATAAATAAATATATGGTTAAGTCGTTGTGGATCCTGGTTGTATTTACGACCGCCCGCCGACACACAGCACACTAATCATGTGGTAAAGCTTCAGTCTGAGTTTGAGTCCCAAATGGCACCCCTATTCTCTTCAGTGCACTACCTTTGACCAGAGCGCAGCCACCTTCACTTTTCTTATGGGCCCTGGTCAAAAGTAGTGCGCTACAGAGAAAATAGGGTGCCATTTAGGACACAGTCAAGGTAAAGGTGTCACTGCTAATTACACATGTCCAGTGGGTTTGTCCAAACATAATTGAGATGTAGAATAGGGGGCGGGAGGAGAGTGGTTAGTAGCGTAAATCCATTGATAGATGGGTCTACGTGGTCCTCCCCATGCAGCCACATTGTGCAATGCAGTATTTTCTTCCTCCCTTGAAATAAGAACAAGACTGCACCATTTTGAGGGACAAAGAGTCATCCCTTCATCCCTATTGCTCAGATCACACTGCCCCCTGCTGTTCGTGAAACAGAACACGCAGGCAATACAGAGACACTTCGCTCCCCTCCACTCACGGAGCCAAGGCACTAAATTATTCATGAAATACTGCTGCTTCATACATGCACGATTTCAATATGTCACTTAAGACCCATGAAATATAGAGTAGCGTTAACATTAAATGTGTCGAACTGTTAGTTCCGTCAAGACAAAATATGAATTGGCAATGGGTATTAGCGAGGTGTGGAAAATTGTGGGTTTAACTGTTATTTTCACTTTTATCCGACCTTCAGCGTAAGACCCCACCCTGGCCTGTGAGATGTTTGTCCGTGAGCGGTCGGTCCACAAGAGAACTGACTCCAGCATTGGGAGAGAAAAACAGAGAGCAGCAACTGAATCATTCTAGAAGACAAAATATAGATTTTCTGTCAGCGCTTCATTGTAGTTGCACATACCATGTAAATGAGCCGGCCCCTGGAAGCTCGCCACTGAAATACTGAAATACTGAAAACCTGAAATAAACCCTGAAATAACTGCAGCCACAACACAGTCACACAGTGGTGTTTGTGAAACAACAACCTTCGGAGGACCACTGATGGGAAGTAGACGGGAGGGAAGAGGAACCAACAGCAGGTAAATGCATTGGGGCACAAGAACAACAGACGGGGAGTGTAGACGTTGGTGTTTGTACCTGGCTTTGGCTTTACTAGGTTCCACTCCCTTTCCTGAAATTGGTACTGTCCGGGTGAATAAGGCGATCCACACGTTGCAGACGCAGTGGGGTGTCCGCGTTAACACACGCACACACACACACAGAGAGAGAGAGAGCCAACGTTGGGAGATGTTTAAAATGGTATTCTCAAAGGTCAACGCTCTCTTTTCTCACAGTCTCGCCTGTCACCTTAGCTCTGTGCATGGAATCCTGGGCTATTGATCCTGCAGCACCACACGTCCTCCACCAATGGCAGACCGTTCAAATCACAGCATGTTAGTGTGGTGAGGACCCACTCAGGGGCAGCACAACACAGCACAAAGGGTTTGATAGAAGGGGGCTGGGAGGGGGTGGGGGGCTGGGAGGGGGGCTGGGAGGAGCTGGGAGGGGGGCTGGGAGGGAGCTGGGAGGGGGCTGGGAGGGGGCTGTGAGGGAGCTGTGAGGGGAGGTGAAGGGGGGCTGTGAGGGAGCTGGGAGGGAGCTGTGAGGGGAGGTGAAGGGGGCTGTGAGGGAGCTGGGAGGGGAGCTGTGAGGGAGATGGGAGGGGAGCTGGGAGGGGGGCTGAAGGGGGCTGTGAGGGAGCTGGTTGGGGGCTGTGAGGGAGTTGTGAGGGAGCTGTGAGGGGAGGTGAAGGGGGCTGTGAGGGAGCTGGGTGGGAGCTGGGAGGGAGATGGGAGGGGAGCTGGGAGGGGGGCTGAAGGGGCTGTGAGGGAAGCTGAAGGGGGGCTGTGAGGGAGATGTGAGGAGCTGTGAGGGGGCCTGAAGGGGGCTGTGAGGGAGATGGGTGGGGGCTGTGAGGGAGATGGGAGGGAGCTGGGAGGGCGGCTGAAGGGGGCTGTGAGGGCTGGGGAGCTAGAGAGAGAAAGGGAAGAGAGAGAGAGAGAGAGAGAGAGAGAGAGAGAGAGAGAGAGAGAGAGAGAGAGAGAGAGAGAGAGAGAGGGGGATTTGTGACCTGTTGCCACAAGAAAAGGGCAACCAGTGAAGAACAAACACCATTGTAAATACAACCCATATTTATGTTGATTTATTTCCCATTTGTACTTTAACTATTTGCACATTGTTACAACACTGTATATATACATAATATGACATTTGAAATGTCTTTATTCTTTTGGAACTTCTGAGTGTAATGTTTAATGTTCATATTTATTGTTTATTTCACTTTTGTTTACTATCTACTTCACTTGCTTTGGCAATGTTAACATACGTTTCCCATGCCAATAAAGCCCTTAAATTGAATTGAGAGAGAGAGAGAGAGAGAGAGAGGAGAGAGAGAGAGAGAGAGAGAGAGAGAGAGAGAGAGAGAGAGAGAGAGAGAGAGAGAGAGAGAGAGAGAGAGAGAGAGAGAGAGAGAGGAAAAGAGCAAGGGAGAATTTGAGAATTTTGTGAATTTTTACTAGGATCCCCATTAGCTGACGCCGTAACGTTAGCTAATCTTCCTGAGTCCAACACCAATTAATAAGACATTACAAACAATTACAAATTAAGACTTTATAAACGTTTAACAAGTAGACAATACAGACAATTAAAATACCTGACAGGTAACACATTTAATATTCAGTTGATGCTTTCTATTTCCTGTCCAGTCACATGGTCTATCCTTCATTTGTTTCTTGAAGGTGGATTTACTTTTTGCCTGAGAAATATGAATTGGTAAAGAGTTCCATTCAGCTATAGCTCTATATAAAACTGTAGACTTAAGGCGATTTGTCCTTGGCTTGGGTTGTCTTAGATGCCCTGAATTTACCTGTCTGGGTTGGTGTGTCGCAGGCATATACTAACTGGTCTGAAAAATACTGTGGTTTTTTGAAAGATATAACATTCCTTAAAGAAAATCAGAAGACTGGATAGATTCTGATGCATTTGGATAATATTCATACGGATAGAGCAATGAAGAGCTAATCTTGCAGCCCTGTTTTGAGCGATTTTGAGCTTTTTTATCACTTTCTTTGCTGCAGATGACCATATAACTGAACTCTAGGTGTGATGGGACCAGGGATTGAATCACCTGATTCAGAGTGCTAGATGTTACATACTCTGAACATTTTCTTGTAACAGCAATTCCCTTACCCATCTTAATAACAATACTATCTATGTGCTCTGACCATGATAAAGCCGCGTCCAACATGATGCCTAGTAGTGTTGTTTTTCCCCTTGCTCTATATGTGTTCTATTCGTCGACAAATTCAATTGGGGATCATCAGCAAGCACATATCTTGAACCAAATACAATACATTTAGTTTTAGAAATGTTCAAACACCAATTTGTTCATATCAACCCACTCAGACACCATTCTTAGTTCACTACTCAGTACATATGTTAACTTGTTACATTCTGATGCTGCGCTATACATTGTAGAGTCATCAGCATACAATGTGGTCCTCTGTAGCTCAACTGGTAGAGCACGGCGCTTGTAACGCCAGGGAAGTGGATTCGATCCCCGGGACCACCCATACACAAAAATGTATGCACGCATGACTGTAAGTCGCTTTGGATAAAAGCGTCTGCTAAATGGCATATTATATTATTACCAGTCTTGCTTTGTTCAGTACTGAAGGTAAATCACTAATAAAGATAGAGTAGAGGAGTGGGCCTAGGCAGTTTCCTTGAGGAACACCACAGTGTATATCTTTAATGTTTGAAAAAGCTACCATTAAAGAACACTTTTTGCCTTCTCCTGGACAGATAGCCTTCCATCCAGGATAGAGCTGCAGAGTTAAAACCATAACATTTGAGTTGAACTAGTAACAGATCATGATCAATTACATCAAAAGCAGCACTGAAATCTAGCAACACTGCACCAACTAACTTCCTGTCATCCATACTCTTTAACCAATCATCTGTCATTGTGCTAAGGCCGTATTCGTAGAATGCCCTTCTTTGTCTGCATGCTGGAAACCAATTATCAGACCATTACATGATAAATAATCCTTGATTTGTGCAGATACCATTTTTTCCAATAATTTACTTAACACAGGCAGCAAGCTTATAGTGGGAGAGTGGGAGAGACGGGGGGGGAGGGGGGTGGGGAGACGGGGGAGGGGGGAGAAGGAGGAGAGGGGGAGGGGGAGTAGAGAGAGGGGAGAGAGAGGGAGAGAGAGAAGGGGAGAGAGGGGAAGGGAGTAGAGAGGGGGGAGAGAGAAGGGGAGAGAAGTGGAGGGGAGTAGAGAGAGATGGGGAGAGAGAGGGAAGAGAGGGGAGGGGAATAGAGATAGGGGGAGGGAGAGAGAGAGAGAGAGAGGGGAGAGGGGAGAGACAGGGAGAGAGGGAGAGAGGGAGAGAGAGGGGGGAGAGAGAGGGAGAGAGAGGGGGAGAGAAGGGGAGAGGTGGAGGGGAGAGTAGAGAGAGGGGAGAGAGAGGGAAGAGAGGGGGAGGGGAATAGAGAGAGGGAGAGGGGGGAGAGAGGAGAGAGAGAGAGAGAGAGAGAGAGAGAGGAGAGGGGGAGAGAAAGGGAGAGAGAGGGGGGAGAGGGGGGAGAGAGAAGGGGAGAGAGGTGGAGGGGAGTAGAGAGAGAAAGGGGGAGGTGGAGGGGAGTAGAGAGAGGGGGAGAGAGAAGGAAGAGAGGGGGAGGGGAATAGAGAGAGGGGGAGAGAGAGAGAGAGAGAGAGAGAGAGAGAGAGAGAGAGAGAGAGAGAGAGAGAGAGGTAGAGAGAGAGAGAGAGAGAGAGAGAGGGGGGAGAGGGAGAGAGGGGGAGAGAGAGGGAGAGAGAGGGGGGGAGAGAGAGGGAGAGAGAGAAGCATCCCTCTCATTGCATGAGACCACTTGTTTTGAGCCGCTAAAAGCCAAAAGCTTCCATCCAGCCCTTTCTCCCTTGTTAAGCCAAGGCCAAATCACCAACCCCCGTATGTACTTTTTCAACAATACTTCTGGCGGCAGCGTATTTGATGGCTCGATGTGCCCTGGAAGACATTACTGCCTCAAGAGAGGTCTGCCCCTTTATTCCACTCAAACTTAATACGGAGGCCTTTCAACACAATAAACAGAATGTCTCGGCTCTGAGAGAACTACATGTAGGCTACTCTTTCACACCACAGAGATCTTTTGTGTGTGTGTGGTGTGTTTTCTACCCTTGACCTTAAGCCTTTGGACGTGGTGTGGACTCGCTGTGTGTGGATTACATTTGACTTACTGTGATGTATTGAAAGATGTGTTAAGCAGTTAAATATAATCTTTATTTGCCGTGGCCCTTATCCCCCGCTCCAGTCCAGTATGGGAAGATGAATCATGATGGTTCTGGTTCTTTATCCCCCGCTCCAGTCCAGTATGGGAAGATGAATCATGATGGTTCTGGTTCTTTATCCCCCGCTCCAGTCCAGTATGGGAAGATGAATCATGATGGTTCTGGTTCTTTATCCCCCGCTCCAGTCCAGTATGGGAAGATGAATCATGATGGTTCACTGAGATTCTATTAAATGACTTTGAGTGTTCTACAGTATGTGCAATTCTATGGTTGAACATTCATACAGTCCAGTGTAACTGGACCAGGCACTGGACAGACCTCACTCCAATTCCTCTTACATCAACAAGTAAGAACGAACAAAAATGTATGGTCTCATTTTGGTCACCTCACCATTGATGTGAATCAACTGAAAGCATGAACAGGGTTTGGTGAGTGAATGAATGAGACATCACCCCTTTTAATCACATTATCTCTCCAATGTATTTCAGACATGTTTCAGACACGTTGAAGAACCATTTCATATTCCATTTATTATTTAGTTTAAGTTTATTTGGGTGATGTGTATTGTAAGCAGAATAACAACAGCTTCAATGAAACACATCACAATGACCAACCTTTAGCTGTACGGTACACACATAGCATCTTTAGTCAGTCCTGTTACAGAAAACACATAGCATCTTTAGTCAGTCCTGTTACAGAAAACACATAGCATCTTTAGTCAGTCCTGTTACAGAGAACACATAGCATCTTTAGTCAGTCCTGTTACAGAGAACACATAGCATCTTTAGTCAGTCCTGTCATAGGGAACACATTGTATCTTTAGTCAGTCCTGTTATAGAGAACACATAGCATCTTTAGTGAGTCCTGTTACAGAGAACACATAGCATCTTTAGTCAGTCCTGTTACAGAGAACACATAGCATCTTTAGTCAGTCATGTTATAGAGAACACATAGCATCTTTAGTCAGTCCTGTTACAGAGAACATATAGCATCTTTAGTCAGTCCTGTTATAGGGAACACATAGCATCTTTAGTCAGTCCTGTTACAGAGAGCACATAGCATCTTTAGTCAGTTATGTTACAGAGAAACATATAGCATCTTTAGTCAGTCCTGTTATAGGGAACACATAGCATCTTTAGTCAGTCCTGTTATAGGGAACATATTGCATCTTTAGTCAGTCCTGTTACAGAGAACACATAGTATCTTTAGTCAGTCCTGTTATAGAGAACACATAGCATCTTTAGTCAGTCCTGTTATAGGGAACATATTGCATCTTTAGTCAGTCCTGTTACAGAGAACACATAGTATCTTTAGTCAGTCCTGTTATAGAGAACACATAGCATCTTTAGTCAGTCCTGTTACAGAAAACACATAGCATCTTTAGTCAGTCCTGTTACAGAGAACACATAGCATCTTTAGTCAGTCCTGTTACAGAGAACACATAGCATCTTTAGTCAGTCCTGTCATAGGGAACACATTGTATCTTTAGTCAGTCCTGTTATAGAGAACACATAGCATCTTTAGTGAGTCCTGTTACAGAGAACACATAGCATCTTTAGTCAGTCCTGTTACAGAGAACACATAGCATCTTTAGTCAGTCATGTTATAGAGAACACATAGCATCTTTAGTCAGTCCTGTTACAGAGAACATATAGCATCTTTAGTCAGTCCTGTTATAGGGAACACATAGCATCTTTAGTCAGTCCTGTTACAGAGAGCACATAGCATCTTTAGTCAGTTATGTTACAGAGAACATATAGCATCTTTAGTCAGTCCTGTTATAGGGAACACATAGCATCTTTAGTCAGTCCTGTTATAGGGAACATATTGCATCTTTAGTCAGTCCTGTTACAGAGAACACATAGTATCTTTAGTCAGTCCTGTTATAGAGAACACATAGCATCTTTAGTCAGTCCTGTTATAGGGAACATATTGCATCTTTAGTCAGTCCTGTTACAGAGAACACATAGTATCTTTAGTCAGTCCTGTTATAGAGAACACATAGCATCTTTAGTCAGTCCTGTTACAGAGAACACATAGCATCTTTAGTCACTCCTGTTACAGAGAACACATAGCATCTTTAGTGAGTCCTGTTACAGAGAACACATAGCATCTTTAGTCAGTCCTGTTACAGAGAACACATAGCATCTTTAGTCAGTCATGTTACAGAGAACACATAGCATCTTTAGTCAGTCATGTTATAGAGAACACATAGCATCTTTAGTCAGGCCTGTTACAGAGAACACATATCATCTTTAATCAGTCCTGTTACAGAGAACACATAGCATATTTACTCAGTCCTGTTACAGAGAACACATAGCATCTTTAGTCAGTCCTGTTATAGGGAACATATAGCATCTT
>NW_025537477.1:0-33005 GCF_020615455.1 Coregonus clupeaformis
CAGGCGTCTCCTTCCTGAGCGGTATGACGGCTGCGTGGTCCCATGGTGTTTATACTTGCGTACTATTGTTTGTACAGATGAACGTGGTACCTTCAGGCGTTTGGAAATTGCTCCCAAGGATGAACCCAGACTTGTGGAGGTCTACAATTTTTTTGCTGAGGTCTTGGCTGATTTCTTTTGATTTTCCCATGATGTCAATCAAAGAGGCACTGAGTTTGAAGGTAGGCCTTGAAATACATCCACTGGTACACCTCCAATTGACTGAAATTATGTCAATTAGCCTATCAGAAGCTTCTAAAGCCATGACATTTTCCAAGCAGTTTAAAGGCACAGTCAACTTAGTGTATGTAAACTTCTGGCCCACTGGAATTGTGATACAGTGAATTATAAGTGAAATAATCTGTCTGTAAGCAATTGTTAGAAAAAGTACTTGTGTCATGCTCAAAGTAGATGTCCTAACCGACTTGCCAAAACTATAGTTTGTTAACAAGACATTTGTGGAGTGGTTGAAAAACAAGTTTTATGACTCCAACCTGAGTGTATGTAAACTTCCGACTTCAACTGTATGTCTCAGTATAACGTGGTCCATATATTCAGTAATGTGAAAGGTGAGAGTATATACACTGAGTGGACAAAACATTAGGAACACCTTTGAAGTATTGAGTTGCATCCTCTTTGGCCCTCAGAACAGCCTCAACTCATCGGGGCATGGACTCTACAAGGTGTCGAATGGCATTACACAGAGATGCTAGCCCATGTTGTCACCAATGCTTCCCACAGTTGTGTCAAGTTGGCTGGATGTCCTTTAGGGTGCTGGCCGATTCTTGATACACACGGGAAACTGTTGAGCGTAGAAAAACCCAGTAGCGTTGCAGTTCTTGAACTCAAGCCGGTGCACCTGGCACCTACTACCATACCCGTTCAAAGGCACTTAAATCTTTTGTCTTGCCCATTCATCCTCTGAATGGCACACATACCCAATCAATATCTCAAATGTCTCAAGGCTTAAAAATACTTATTTAACCTGTCTCCTCCCCTTCATCTACACTGATTTGAAGTGGATTTAACAAGTGACATCAATAAGGATCATAGCTTTCACCTGGATTCACCCTGGTCAGTGTATATCATGGAAAGAGCAGGTATTCCTAATGTTTTGTCCACTCAGTGTTATCTTAGAGTATAAGCAATAAAAATCTTAGTGTCCCCCTTCGATAGAAGCGATAAGTGTAAATGTCCCAGGTGAGAGCGAATGCCCTTAATTACTGTACATGCGCTGCCCCGTTGGAGTGTTCCTAAGTGATTGATTCACGGAGCACTGTGATTAGTTCCCCCCATGTGATTGGCTTTGTTTATAACCCTGGTTTCCTTTGTTTGAGTGTTGCCGCCCAGGGGTAGGGGCAAGTGAGAGGGAAGCTTCGTTGTTTGAAGCTGTGGCCACTCCGGGGGCAGGTGAGAGGAAGCTACGGTGTTTGAAGCTGTCGCCACTCAGGGGGCAGGTGAGAGGAAGCTACGGTGTTTGAAGCTGTGGCAGCCCATGGGAAGAGGCAGGTGATGGGGAAGCTTTGGTGTTTGAAGCTGCTTGGCCGCCCTTGGGAAGAGGCAGGTGATGGGAAGCTTTGGTGTTTGAAGCTGCTTGGCGCCCATGGGAAGAGGCAGGTGATGGGGAAGCTATGTTTGAAGCTGTGGCCGCCCATGGGAAGAGGCAGGTGATGGGGAAGCTATGTTTGAAGCTGTGGCCGCCCATGGGAAGAGGCAGGTGATGGGGAAGCTATGTTTGAAGCTGTGTCAGAGCTCCTTTGGAAGCCCTTGGTTTTTGCGAAGGAAAGTATTACCTTGATGAAATAATGATTTAAGTTAAAGATGATGTTGAAATGCTTTCCCTCCACCTTCCACTAAACCAGTTTTTGTATGATTTAATAGTTTGTATTTGGGGGCGTTCTCCTCTTTTTGTGCTATCGCTTCCGCTGGTGTGAAACTGAACCTGGAAGAAATAAAACAAAGTGTCACACATGCCTCTGATCCTCATTTCCACGTTCCTCCCACGCCACCCTGAAAAGAACCTGTGTAGCCAATGGTAGAAGTGTTCTTCAGACCTCCCTCTACTCGGGTGTAAGCCCAGGGTGGTGTAGTTGGATCGTGGTTACTGAACTGCCCTCCTCTCAGTCAGGGTAGGACATACATAAGGATCTACAGGACATACTGTAGAATACTACAGATCCCATTCCCAGTGTATGTTGCTCGGATCATCTCGTCCAGAACTCCTTGGAATCTGATATCAGATCTGATGTGCACCCAGAGTGGGTCGCCTTGGTAACTTTGGGATTGTGGGACATTATGGTTTACAATGGACTGATTAAAAAAGATGCAGCTCCCTGTCTCTGTGTAACTGTTCAAGTTCCCCCCCCCGTAACTGTGTTCATGTTCCCCCCCTGTAACTGTATAACTCTGTAACTGTATAACTCTGTAACTGTGTTCATGTTCCCCCCCCTGTAACTGTGTTCATGTTCCCTCCCTGTAACTGTGTTCATGTTCCCCCCCCTGTAACTGTGTTCATGTTCCCCCCCTGTAACTGTGTTCATGTTCCCCCCCTGTAACTGTATAACTCTGTAACTGTATAACTCTGCTTAACTGTGTTCATGTTCCCCCCTGTAACTGTGTTCATGTTCCCCCCTGTAACTGGCATAACTCTGTAACTGTATAACTCTGTAACTGTGTTCATGTTCCCCCCCCTGTAACTGTGTTCATGTTCCCCCCTGTAGCTGTGTTCATGTTCCCCCCCCCCTGTAACGTGTAACTCTGTAACTGTGTAACCCTGTAACTGTGTTCATGTTCCCCCCCCTGTAACTGTGTAACTCTTAACTGTGTAACCCTGCTAACTGTGTTCATGTTTCCCCCCCCTGTAACTGTGTAGCTCTGTAACTTGTAACCCTGTAACTGTGTTCATGTTTCCCCCCCCTGTAACTGTACTAACTCTGTAACTGTGTAACCCTGTCGCTGTGTTCATGTTCCCCCCTGTAACTGTGTTCATGTTCCCCCCCCCCTGTAACTGTATAACTCTGTAACTGTGTAACCCTGTAACTGTGTTTCCATGTTTCCCCCCTGTAACTGTATAACTCTGTAACTGCTTGTAACCCTGTAACTGTGTTCATGTTTCCCCCCTGTAACTATATAACTCTGTAACTGTGTTCATGTTCCCCCCCTGTAACTGTGTAACCCTGTAACTGTGTTCATGTTCTCCCCCCTGTAACTGTGTTCATGTTCCCCCCCCTGTAACTGTATAACTCTGTAACTGTGTAACCCTGTAACTGTGTTCATGTTCCCCCCCTGTAACTGTGTAACTCTGTAACTGTGTAACCCTGTAACTGTGTTCATGTTCCCCCCCTGTAACTGTATAACTCTGTAACTGTGTAACCCTGTAACTGTGTTCATGTTTCCCCCCTGTACTGTGTTCGTGTTCCCTCCCTGTCTCTGTGTTCATGTTTCCCCCCTGTAACTGTATAACTCTGTTAACTGTGCTAACCCTGTAACTGTGTTCATGTTTCCCCCCCCCCTGTAACTGTGTTCATGTTTCCCCCCCCTGTAACTGTGTTCATGTTTTTTCCCCCCCTGTAACTGTGTTCATGTTTTTCCCCCCCCGTAACTGTGTTCATGTTCCCCCCCTGTAACTGTATAACTCTGTAACTGTGTTCATATTTCCCCCCCTGTAACTGTGTTCATGTTCCCCCCCCCGTAACTGTGTTCATGTTCCCCCCACTGTAACTGTGTAACTCTGTAACTGTGTAACTGTGTAACTGTGTTCATGTTCCCCCCCGTAACTGTGTAACTGTGTAACTGTGTAACCCTGTAACTGTGTAACCCTGTAACCCTGTAACTGTGTTCATAAGCCATTGTCTTCCCTCTCTTCTCCAGGTCACAGGCAGAGCCCAACCGGCACCAAGGACTTTATAACATGTTAATGTGCGTGCGTCGTTAATGTGTACAGTGAGTTAATATATCATGGCCTCACCCCTCGCTCCCACTCCCACTGGACATGAAAAGAACTTTATTGACTCTCCCATAACTTATCTGTTCTCATTCACTCATTGGACCCTCACAAAAAAAATATCTGTGAATATCTGGAAGCGGTTATTTCCCAGCTTTCTTTTGATTGTTTCTTACTCTATTTATCTTCCTCTCTCCTCTCCTCTCCTCTCCCTCTGCTCCTCCACTCCACGTGGCTCGCCCCATTAAAGCCACGCACTCTGACATGTGCACTCCATTCAATAAAAGTGAAGGAACAGGGGAGAGGGAGGGAAGAAAGTAAGGGAGAGAGAAGGAGTAAAAAGTCCCCTCTTAGAAATTGATGAAGTGAACTGCGTGTTAGGGCTCAGGATGAAACCAATCAGAGCGAGGAAGTGTAGTTGTTTGGGACAGACCATTGGAGTCCATACTGAGTCATATACACTGACTAATCTACTGACAATAAGAATCCAACTCCACAGGACAGATGTTGGTCCCCGTCAGAGAAGAGGGTCACGTTTAAAAACAGCCAGGCTGCATCCCAAATTGAATCATGTTCCCTATATAGTGCACTACTTTTGAGGGCCCTGGTCAAAAAGTTACGCACTGAATTGAATAGTGTGGGACACAGCCTGAATAAGGCGTTGTTACGTCTCTGCTATGTCCTGTGTGGTTGCCATAGTGATAGCACCTCTTCATTTCATAGAGGAGTCGCTGTGACGACGGCTGGTTGATTTGGGTGGATGCTGCATGTGACAGAAGATATTCCAAGGACAGAGTCTTATTCTCCTGGGATGATACAGGGATGTTGGGGAGGTTGATGGATCATTTCCGGGCCCCTGGCTGGTGTTATCTTCAAGGTTCCACGTCTAGAAGAGCCTGTGTAAAGTCACCAAAAGTAACAAAACTTTCCACTTACGTAGCCAACAGGATCTCACAAACTTATGAACGTCTATTCTTGGCGTGACATGGATTCTTGGCGTATAAATATCTTGGATAAACTTTGAAAAAATGCATAGGATTCTTTTTTGGGAAGCTTCCTGACCAACCTGTACATAAAGTATAGATTAATGATCTACGGTGCCATCACAAAGTATTCACACCCCTTGACTTATTCCACATTTTGTTGTTACAGCCTGAATTCAAAATGGATTCAATATATATTTTCTCACCCATCTACTACAATACCCCATAATGACAAGTGAAAAAAAATGTTTTAGAATATTTTTGAACATGTATTGAAAATGAAATACATAAATATCTAATTTACATAAGCATTGACACCCCTGAGTCAATACATGTTAGAACCATCTTCGGCAGCTATTGCAGCTGTGAGTATTTCTGGGTAAGTCTCTAAGAGTTTACAAACCTGGATTGTACAATATTTGCACATTATTCTTAAAAAAATTCTTCAAGCTCTGTCAAGTTGGTTGTTCATTATTGCTAGACAGCCATTTTTCAGGTCTTGCCATACGGCGGCAGGTAGCTTAGTGGTTAAGGCGTTGTGCCAGTAACCGAAAGGTCGCTGGTTCTATTCCCAGAGCCGACTAGGTGAAAAATCTATCGATGTGCCCTTGAGAAGGCACTTAACCTAAGTGCTCTGTAAGTCGTCTCTGGATAAGAGCGTCTGCTAAATGACCAATTATTTATTTTACATTTTCAAGCGGTTTAAGCCAAAACTGTAGCTAGGCCACTCAGGAACATTCAATGTCGTCTTGTAGCAACTCCAGTGTATATTTGGCCTTGTGTTTTAGGTTGTTGTCCTGCTGAAAGAGTGAATTAGTCTCCCAGTGTCAGTTGGAAAGCAGACAGAGCCAGGTTTTCCTCCAGGATCCAAACATTCGACTTCCACAACAGTGGGACCCACATCTTCAAAGGTGAAGTCATAAAGCGACACACAAAACAAATTGCCGATGTCCTTTGTAAAAACAATAACATCATTATGTTGCCATAAAACCCTGCTCAGAACAAGTACTTCCTGACCATATTAGTAGGATAATAACATTTTTCCATATTGTTTTCTTGTCTGTTTAAATACTGACATGTGTCCCTCTCTTTCAAAACCTCATGCGAGCTTTCATACAGTTCTTTGCTTTCAATTATTTTTCCATATCCCCACTCGCAATCAAATCCATATAAACTTCACGTCAGACATAGTCAGAAATCATCATCACCTTCAGACTGGTGCCACAGAATAAAGAACCATGTCTTGTAGTAAAAGAAAACACGGGAGTTTGCAGTAGACTATGAAAAGAGTCTGTAGACTGCCTTTTCCAGTCTGCGCCCCTGGAGTCAGAGAGTAAAAAAAAGTACAGAATTGTATAATTACCGCCTTGACTTGATGAAGCCATCAGTTAACAATTTCTCTTGATTGCCGCAATTTGGTTTGACTGAGTTGCATGCAGTGTTGGTTTAGGCCGGGTCCTAGCCCACATGAGTAGGAACATATGAAAGGGGGTTTAAACCGTGTGCAATCATGCTCCAATACAGTCTGGTGACTGTCGTCTCTCTTCTCCTCTTGACAGACATTTCTTTGACTCAGCAAACATTTCCCTCTCTTCCTCCTTATCCCTCTATCCCCTCCATCTCTTCATCCCCTCATCTCTCCATTCCAGGGAAGTATCTATCACAGACAAGGCCTTGAACAGTAGTTATGTGTACAGTTACACAACTGAGTGTTATGATTTAACTGGATAGAACCCAAATGCAGACAAGTACACCAAGCCAGAGAAGTTTTAACAGGTTTATTTACAATGTTCAACGTCCAGGTTTCCAAATATAGGGGAAGAGCAAGTCCAGTACAGGGAGGGTAGCAGATCCAGATCAGGGCAGGGTGGTACCGTAGTGTCTAGTGTGTGGTGAGTCCAAAGAGGTCCGGTAGTGGAGAGCAGGATGGTGGTGGCAGGAGTGAAGCGGAGGCAGAGTCAGGTTCCAAATATCTGTGGCACAGGAGAAAAAGTAAATATAACAGGCCAAAAACACAAAGAGCAAAAATAACCAGGTTGAGTCGGCTAGCGAGACTAACATGGTAAATCTTGACTATGATCTGGCGATGAGTGGTAGGTTTGAGCCGGGTCTTAAAGGCTGAGGTGATTATGGTGAATGAGCTGCAGCTGGAACCCTGACTCCCGCACACCAACCTCACTCCTGCAATCAGGACAGACAGAGGAGGGAGGAGCTACCTAGCAGTCGTAGGGCCCTAACAGTACCCCCCACCTCTCCGGACGCCACCTGGCGGCGCGCGGGCTGTCGGGATGTAACCTATGAAACTCTCGGACAGAGCAGGATCCACAATGAAGCTCCTGGGCACCCAGGAGCGTTCCTCGGGACCATAACCCTCCCAATCCACCAGGTACTGGAAACCCACGACCTCGGCGGCGAACATCCAGAAGTCGCCGGACAGTGTAGACCGGACCCCCACCCACGATCCTGGGCGGAGGAGGGGGACGAGAGAGCGAGCACAGAGGGCTAGCCGATACAGGCTTAATCTAGGGAAACATGAAAGGTGGAATGAACCCATAGGGAGGCAGGAAGCTGTAGCTTAACCGCGCGAGGGTTAACAGTAGACAGTATCTTGAGCGGTCCTATAAAAGGAGGCGCCATCTTCTTGGGCTCCACCTTCAATGGAAGGTCCCGTGACTTAAACCATACCTCTTGACCAGGAGAGTAACCGGGAGCCTGGGACCGGGGCCGGTTGGCTTGCACCTCTGCATGCGCGAAGCTTCGGGACAGAGCTACCTGGCCTTCCTCCAGACCTTGAAGCAGCGGCGCATGTGGGACTGCACCGGGGGTACCGCAAGTTCCCTCTCTTGGGAAGGGAACAGGGGAGGTTGATAACCCAGAGCACACAGAAAAGGAGACAAACCAGAGGAAGCGTTAGTCAAGGTGTTATGAGCATATTCCACCCAGGGGAGCATGGAGCTCCATGACCCAGGGTTAGACCCAGTGACTCAGCGCGCGGTCTCCATCTCCTGGTTCGCTCTCTCGGCTTGCCCGTTGGTCTGGGGGTGATATCCAGAGGACAGGCTGGATGTAATGCCCAAAGCTTTACAGAAAGCTTTTCCACACCTGGGAGACAAACTGGGGACCCCTGTCAGAGACAATATCCGGGGTAGACCATGAGCGGAACACATGTTCAGCAAAATATCAGCCGTCTCTCTGGCAGTGGGCAGTTTGGTAGGGCCAAAAAATAGGAACTTAGAAAAAGCGATCAATCACCGTAAGAATGACAGTCTTACCAGACGAGGGGAAGTCCAGTGACAAAATCCATAGCGATATACGACCAGGGCCGGCTGGGTATAGGTAGAGTCGTCGTAGATGACCAGCGCTGGCCTGGGTGGAGTTTTTACTTCGTGCACATACCGTACAAGCAGCAATGAAGGCTCAGTGTCCGCCTCCATCGTGGCCCACCAGAACTTCGTCGCACAAAGTCAAGGGTCCTGAAACTCCAGGGTGACAGGTAAGGGGAGGCAGGTGAGCCCACTGAAGTACCTGGGAGCGAGCAGACTCAGGGACAAACATCCGGTTAGGAGGACCCCTCCCAGGGTCAGCTTGATGATGTTGAGCCTGTCTAACAATCCCCTCGATGTCACATGTGATGACTGCAATACTGCAGGTAGGAGGCAAAATGGGTTCAGGGTTACTACCAGTATCAACAGCCCGAATGAACGCGAGACAGGGCGTCAGGCTTGCGTTGCGTGACCCAGGCCGGTAAGACAGAAAAAAATTGAATCTCCCAAAAAATAGTACCCACCTGGCTGCGGGTTGAGCTGCTACGCTGACTGGTAAGCCAGATTCTTATGATCCGTCCAAGCGATGAAGGGTTGTTCCGCCCCCTCCAACCATGTCGCCACCCTCAAGCCAGCTTACGGCGAGCAGTTCACGATTGCCAACATCATAATTCCTCTCTGCCTGAAAAGTTTCCTTGAGAGAAAAAGCACAGGGATGCAGTTTGTTATCTTCAGGAGAGCGTTGTGACAACACTGCACCTGCCCCAGTGTCGGATGCATCCACCTCCCCGACAAACTGGCGGTGGGGGTCCGGCTGCATCAGAATGGGAGCTGAGGCGAGGATGTTTCAGTTCTTGGCGCTGATTCGGCCCCTTCATTCCAAGCGAGCAGTCGTGAGATGGAGGTGAGAGCGGTGAGTGGCGCCGCACTGCGGCTGTAGTCCTTGATGAACCTCCTATAGAAGTTCGCATAACCCCAGGAATCATTGAAGTTGTTTTGCGGGTAGAGGGAGCTGGCCAGTCCGTGACAGCAGAGATCTTAGCTGGGTCCATGTAGCTCCCCCTGAGCTATGATGTAACCCAAAAAAAGAGGTCTCAGACACATGAAATTCACATTTCTCCATCTTCACAAACAGTTTGTTCTCCAACAACCTTTGCAACACCTGGCGCACATACAGTTCCATGTTCCTGGGAGGACTCTGAGAATCAAGATATCATCCAGATAGACAAAAACAAACCCGATTCAACATGTCCCGAAGGACATCATTGACTAGTGCCTGAAAAACAGCAGGGGCATTGGACAACCCAAAAGGCATAACCAGATACTCAAAATGTCCCAAGGGTGTGTTGAAGGCAGTCTTCCATTCATCATCCTTACGAATGCGCACCTAGGTGATACGCATTTCGTAGATCCAGTTTCGTAAAGATGGTAGCACCATGAAGGAGGGAAAAGCAAATTAATCAAAGGCAGAGAATACTTGTTCTTATTGGTGATGTTGTTAAGTCCACGGTAATCAATACAGGGTCTGAGGGTCTTATCCTTCTTAGCAACAAAAAAAGAATCCCGCTCCTACAGGTGACGGGAAGGGACGCATAATACCTGCCGCCAAGGAGTCCCGAATGTAGTTCTCCATAGCCTCCGTCTCCGGCCGGGAGAGATTGTACAGGCGACTGCTGGGGGGCCGGGGCTCCTGGCTGGAGGTCAATGGCGCAGTCGTAAGGCCGGTGAGGAGGAAGAGAAGTAGCTCTGTGTTTGCAGAAAGCGGATGCCAGGTCATGATACACGTCAGGAACAGCAGAAAGATCCATGGACTCCAGTGGAGGTTGAGGGCACAGTACTGGCAGGAGTCTGAGCAGAACACAAACAATTCACATGACAAAATGTGCTCCATGAAACAATGCTACCTGTCACCCAATCAATGTGTGGATTGTGTCTTATGAGCCAGGGGATACCAAGGACCAGGGGAGTCTGTGGGCAGTCGATAATATGGAATTGAATGTTCTCCTGATGATTTCCCGACACTCTAAGACAAACAGGAACAGTCTGATGGGTAATACGGGTCAACATTGTCCATTTAGACCCTTAGCCTGCACGGACAGTCCCATAGGAACAGTCTCCAAATCCATTTGTTGAGCCCACTCTCTATCCAAAAAGCTTTCGTCGGCACCAGAGTCAATCAGCGCACTAACAAGAAATTATGGGACTGCCACTGGGGATGCCTGGAGCAGAATGCCGGGGAGAAGAGGAAGAATCCGCTGCTCGGCTCACCAAAACTTCTCCCATTAATGATGAGCGGCCCTTTTTCCCCGGACGAGCTGGGCAGGAAGGAGCAGAAATGACCAGCTTCTCCACAATACAGGCAGACCCGAGCCCGATACGGCGTGACCAGCTCCTCTGAGGACAACCGTGCACGACCCACCTCCATGGCTCGGGTTCCAGTGCTCCTCGTATCGGTCGGGAAGACCACGGCTTTCTCCGTAGGGGACGATGCAGGGAGGAGTTTGTTGATGACAGACAGGTTGCTTGGAACTAACACTCCTCTCCCGGCGGCTCCCGAATCCGATTATCCAACCTGATAGTGGGTGAAATAAGATTATCCAGCGTAGGCGATTCATCATATGACACCAATTCATCTTTTAAAGTCTCAGACAAAGCATTGATGAACACTCCTTGTAATGCCTCGTCATTCCAACCACTCTGCTGCTAAAGTCCGAAACTCCCACTGCCATCTCCGCCACACTGCGAGCCCCCTGCCGAAGAAAACAACCGTTTCGCAGCCTCCTTGCCTCGTACTGGGTGGTCAAAAACCTTCCTCATCTCCGTGGTGAAGGCAACGTAAAGCGTTGCAAATATCCGACTGACTCTCCCATACCACGGATCCCCAGGCACGGCCGGAACCGCTAGTAGAGTTGTTAAGGTAGGCAATGCGGGCTCTTTCTGAGGCGTAGGTGAGGGACTGTTGTTCAAACACTCGCGAGCATTGAGTCAAAAAAAATCGCCACAGGTTCCCATGTTCCCGTCATTAGCGCTCTGGAGCAGGAACAAAAGGCTCTCTGTCTGGGCTGAGGGGTAGTAAGGGCAGACACTTGATTGGAGAGTAATTGAACCTGATTAAGCAGCACCTGACTGTCCTCAGCAATCGTCTTAAACAGGGTATCATGTTGGCCAAGTAAAATGCCCTGATTGGCTATGGCGGTCCAAATTTGGGTGCACTCCGGGGGTGGTATCCGAGCTACTGTCTGCTGGGTTCATGTTGGTCAGATCATGCTGTTATGATTTAACTGGATAGGACCCAAATGCAGACAAGTACACAAAGCCAGAGAAGTTTTAACAGGTTTATTTACAATGTTCAGCGTCCAGGTTTCCAAATATAGGGAAGAGCAAGTCCAGGTACAGGGAGGTAACAGATCCAGATCAGGGCAGGTGTGGTACCGTAATGTCTAGTGTCCGTGGTGAGTTCAAAGAGGTCCGGTAATGGAGAGCAGGATGGTGGTGGCAGGAGTGAAGCGGAGGCAGGAGTCCAGGTTCCAAATATCTGTGGCACAGGAAAAAAGTAAATATAACAGGCCAAAAACACAAAGAACAAAAATAACCAGGTTGAGTCGGCACGAGACTAACATGGTCGTCTTGACTATGATCTGGCGATGAGTGGTAAGTTTGACCGGGTCTTAAAGGCTGAGGTGATTATGGTGAATGAGCTGCAGCTGGAACCCTGACTCCCGCACACCAGACCTCACTCCTGCAATCAAGGACAGACAGAGGGGAGGGAGAGAGCTACCTAGCAGTAGTAGGCCTAACACTGAGATGTAATTACTAACCAAACAAAGTAAAAAAATATATATATATATTAAAAAAAATGGTTGTGTGAAGTCTCCATTTCTGGGGTTACGGAGTAAATATTTTAGGAGAACTGTAATTTTTTAGGAGAACTGTAATTTTCATTTGATGTTTGTTTGTGTTGGTTTGATTGGCTCACAGGTCTTTGTGCTTTTTCATGAAAAAAGGCCTCAGCAGTCCCTCTCTCTCTGTTTTGGTTTGGAAAACTAGGCATAACTATCTTTCCTCTGCTCTGTTCTGCCAGCTTGTGTATTTTCCCTCCGAATCCCAGCTACTCCGCTGTCGTCTTTTCAAATTATATTTGGGAATTCGCAAGCAGCGTCGCTTTCTATTTGATGTCTGTTAAAAAAGTAATCCCGCTCATTTTTTGTGGGGGTGTAATAAAACAAATAATGAAATGTTTGGCTGCTATTTTTTAATAATGTTATTTTTATAATTTTAATAAGCCGGAATTCTAAATTGTATCCCATTTCTGACTGTCGTCTCACTATTCAGTCACACATTATATGAGTGCCTCCCTTCCTCTACGTGTGTGTGTGTGTGTGTGTGTGTGTCTGTGTCTGTGTCTGTGTGTGTGTGTGTGTCTGTGTCTGTGTCTGTGTGTGTGTGTGTGTCTGTGTGTGTGTGGGTGTGTGTGTGTGTGTGTGTGTGTGTGTGTGTGTGTGTGTGTTGTGTGTGGTTTGTGTGTGTGTGTGTGTGTGTGTGTGTGTGTGTGTGTGTGTGTTGTGTGTGTGTGTGTGTGTGTGTCTGTGTGTGTGTTGTGTGTGTGTGTGTGTGTCTGTGTGTGTGTGTGTGTGTGTGTGTGTGTGTGTGCTGTGTGTGTGTGTGTGTCTTGTGTGTCTGTGTGTGTGTGTGTGTGTGTGTGTGTGTGTGTGTGTGTGCGTCGTGTGTGCGGGTGTGTGTGTGTCTGTGTGTGTGTGTGTGTGTGTGTGTGTGTGTGTGTCTGTGTGTGTGTGTGTATGTGTGTGTGTGTGTGTGTGTGTGTGTGTGTGTGTGGGTCTGTGTGTGTGTGTGTGTGTGTGTGTGTGTGTGTGTGTGTGTGTCGTGTGTGTGTGTGTGTGTGTGTGTGTGTGTGTGTGTGTGTGTGTGTGTGTGTGTGTGTGTGTGTGTGTGTGTGTGTGTGTGTGTGTGTGTGTGTGTGTGTGTGTGTGTGTGTGTGTGTGTGTGTGTGTGTGTGTGTGTGTGTTGTGTGTGTGTGTGTGTGTGTGTGTCTGTGTGTGTGTGTGTGTGTGTGTGTGTGTGTGTGTGTGTGTGTGTGTGTGTGTGTGTGTGTGGTGTGTGTGTGTGTGTGTGTGTGTGTGTGTGTGTGTCTGTGTGTGTGTGTGTGTGTGTGTGTCTGTGTGTGTGTGTGTGTGTGTGTGTGTGTCTGTGTGTGTTTTTGTGTGTGTGTTTGTTTGTGTGTGCGTGTGCGTGTGCCTCCCTTCCCCAAAGTGTCAATTCATATTAGCACCTCTCTCGTCCAACACCTGTTGTACATTCTGTGGTGCTTTATGAAGGCATGGAGGAGTGAACCCGGTACCATGTAGACTAACCTAACACAGATTACATGTAGCTAACCTAACCCAGATACCATGTAGACTAACCCTAACCCTAACCCAGATACCATGTAGACTAACCTAACCCAGATACCATGTAGACTAACCTAACCAGATACCATGTAGACTAACCTAACCCAGATACCATGTAGACTAACCCTAACCCATATACCATGTAGACTAACCATTAACCCCTAGCTCAATACCATGTGGACTAACGTAACCCTAACCACAGATACGATGTAGACTAACCCTAACCCAGATAACATTTAGACTAATGTAACCCTAACCCACATACCATGTAGACTAACCTAACCAGATTACATGTAGACTAACTCTAACCCATATACCATGTAGACTAACCTAACCCAATACCATGTAGACTAACCTAACCCAGATTACATGTAGACTAACCTAACCCATATAACATGTAGACTAACCTAACCCAGATCCCATGTAACTAACTCTACCCAGATACCATGTAGACTAACCATAACCCTAACCCAGATACCATGTAACTAACGTAACCCCTAACCAGATACCATGTAGATAACCCTAACCCTAACCCACATACCATGTAGACTAACCTAACCCTAACCCGGGTACCATGTAGACTAACCCTAACCCAGATACCATGTAGACTATCCCTAACCCAGATACCATGTAGACTAATGTAACCCTACCCAGATACCATGTAGACTAACCTAACCTAACCCAATACCATGTAGACTAAATCTAACCCAGATACCATGTAAGCTAACCCTAACTCAGATACCATGTAGACTAACCTAACTTCTCAGATACCATGTAGACTAACCCATAACCCTAACCCAGATACCATGTAGACTAACGTAACCCTAGCCTAGATACCATGTAGACTAGCCTAACCTAACCCACATACCATGTAGACTAACCCTAACCCTAACCACATACCATGTGAGCTAACCCCTAACCCAGTACCATGTAGACTAACCCTTGAATACCATGTAGACTATCCCTAACCCAGATACCATGTAGACTAATGTAACCCCTAACCCAGATACCATTAACTAACCCTAACCCTAACCCAGATACCATGTAGACTAAATCTAACCCAGATACCATGTAGACTAACCCTAACCTAGATACCATGTAGACTAACATAACCCTAACCCAGATACCATGTAGATGCAGGGATGTAGCTCAGTTGATAGAGCATGGCGTTTGCAACGCCAGGGTTGTGGGTTTGATTCCCCCAGAGGGGCCAGTATATAAAAAAAATATTTTCACTACTACATGCACTATATAGGGAATGTAGTAAGTGCTATAAGAATGTAGTAGTGCACTAAATAGTGAATGTAGTAGTGCGCTTTATAGGGAATGTAGTAGTGCACTATATAGTGAATGTAGTAGTGACTATATGGGAATGTAGTAGTGCAGTATATAGGAATGTAGTAGTGCACTATATAGTGAATGTAGTAGTGACTATATAGGGAATGTGGTAGTGCACTATAGAATGTAGTAGTGACTATATAGGGAATGTAGTAGTGACTATATAGGAATGTAGTAGTGACTATATAGTGAATGTAGTAGTGACTATATGGGGAATGTAGTAAGTGCACTATATAGGGGAATGTAGTAGTGCACTATATAGGGAATGTAGTAGTGACTATATAGGGAATGTAGTAGTGCACTATATAGTGAATGTAGTAGTGCACTATATAGGATGTAGTAGTGCACTAAATAGTGAATGTGGTAGTTGCACTATTAGGAATGTAGTAGTGCACTATATACTGAATGTAGTAGTGACTATATAGGGAATGTAGTAGTGCACTATATGGAATGTAGTAGTGACTATATAGGGAATGTAGTAGTGCAGTATATAGGGAATGTGGTAGTGCACTATTGGGGTGTAGTAGTGACTATATAGGGAATGTAGTAGTGCACTATATAGGGAATGTAGTAGTGCACTATATAGGGAATGTAGTAGTGCACTATATGGGAATGTAGTAGTGCACTATATGGGAATGTAGTAGTGACTATATAGGGAATGTAGTAGTGACTATATAGAGAATGTAGTAGTGACTATATAGTGAATGTAGTAGTAACTATATAGGGAATGTAGTAGTGACTATATTGGGAATGTAGTAGTGCACTATATAGGGAATGTAGTAGTGCAGTATATAGGGACTGTAGTAGTGACTATATAGTGTATGTGGTATTGACTATATAGGATGTAGTAGTGCACTATATAGGGAATGTAGTAGTGCACTATATAGGAATGTAGTAGTGCACTATACAGGGAATGTAGTAGTGCAGTATATAGAATGTAGTAGTGACTATATGGGGAATGTGGTATTGCAGTATATAGGGAATGTAGTAGTGACTATATAGTGTATGTAGTATTGACTATATAGGGAATGTGGTAGTGCACTATATAGGGAATGTAGTAGTGCACTATATAGGGAATGTAGTAGTGCACTATACAGGGAATGTAGTAGTGCAGTATATAGGGGAATGTAGTAGTGACTATATAGGGAATGTAGTAGTGCACTATATAGGAATGTAGTAGTGACTATATAGAGATGTAGTAGTGACTATATAGTGAATGTAGTAGTGACTATATAGGGAATGTAGTAGTGACTATATTGGGAATGTAGTAGTGCACTATATAAGGGAATGTAGTAGTGCAGTATATAGGGACTGTAGTAGTGACTATATAGTGTATGTAGTATTGACTATATAGGGAATGTAGTGTGCACTATATAGGGAATGTAGTAGTGCACTATATAGGGAATGTAGTAGTGACTATATAGGGAATGTGGTAAGTGCATATATGGGGTGTAGTAGTGAATATATAGGGGAATGTAGTAAGTGCACTATATAGGGAATGTAGTAGTGCACTATATAGGAATGTAGTAGTGCACTATATAGGGAATGTAGTAGTGACTATATAGGGAATGTAGTTGTGCAGTATATGGGAATGTAGTAGTGACTATATAGGGAATGTAGTAGTGACTATATAGGGAATGTGTAGTGCAGTATATAGCGAAATGTAGTAGTGACTGTATAGGGAATGTAGTAGTGACTATATAGGGAATGTAGTAGTGCACTATATGGGGAATGTGAAAGTGCACTATATAGTAGAATGTGGTAGTGCACAATATAGGGAATGTAGTAGTGCACTATATAGGGAATGTAGTAGTGACTATATAGGGAATGTAGTAGTGCAGTATATAGCGAATGTAGTAAGTGCACTATATAGGGAATGTAGTAGTGCACTATATAGTGAATGTAGTAGTGACTATATAGTGAATGTAGTAGAGACTATATAGGGAATGTAGTAGTGACTATATAGGGAATGTAGTAGTGCACTATATGGTGAAAGTAGTAGTGACTATATAGTGAGCGTAGTAGTGACTATATAGTGAATGTGGTAATTGCACTATATAAGAATGTAGTAGTGACTATATAGGGAATGTAGTAGTGACTATATAGAATGTGTAGTGACTATATGGGAATATAGTGTGACTATATAGAGAATGTAGTAGTGACAATATAGGGAATGTAGTAGTGCACTATATAGTGAATGTAGTAGTGCAGTATATAGGGAATGTAGTAGTGACTATATAGGGAATGTAGTAGTGACTATATAGGGAATGTAGTAGTGACTATATAGTGAATGTAGTAGTGAATATATAGTGAATGTAGTAGTGACTATAAAGGGAATGTAGTAGTGCACTATATAGTGAATGTAGTAGTGCACTATATAGGGAATGTATTAGTGACTATATAGGGAATGTAGTAGTGACTATATGGGTATGTGTGTAGTGCACTATATAGGGAATATAGTAGTGACTATATAGAGAATGTAGTAGTGACTATATAGTGAATGTAGTAGTGACTATGTGGGGAATGTAGTAGTGACTATAAAGGGAATGTAGTAGTGCACTTCTAGATGTAGTAGTGCACTATATAGGGAATGTAGTAGTGCAGTATATAGTGAATGTTGTAGTGACTATATAGGGGAATGTGGTAGTGCACTATATAGGGAATGTAGTAGTGCACTGTATGGGAATGTAGTAGTGACTATATAGTGAATGTAGTAGTGACTATGTGGGAATGTAGTAGTGACTATAAAGGGAATGTGGTAGTGCACTATATAGAGAATGTAGTAGTGTACACTATATAGGGAATGTAGTAGTGCACTATATAGGGAATGTAGTAATGCACTATATAATGAATGTAGTAGTGACTATATAGAATGTAGTAGTGACTATATGTGATGAGTAGTGCCTATATAGTGAATGTAGTAATTGCACTATATAGGGAATATAGTAGTGCACTATAGGGAATGTAGTAGTGACTATATAGGATGTGGTAGTGCACTATATGGGAATGTGGTAGTGCACTATATAGAATGTAGTAGTGACTATATAGGGAATGTAGTAGTGACTATATAGTGAATGTAGTAGTGAATATATAGTGAATGTAGTAGTGACTATAAAGAATTTAGTAGTGCACTATATAGTGAATGTAGTAGTGCACTATATAGGGAATGTATTAGTGACTATATAGGGATGTAGTAGTGACTATATAGAGAATGTAGTAGTGACTATATGGGATGTAGTAGTGCCTATATAGTGATGTAGTAGTGACTATATAGGGAATGTAGTCGTGACTATATAGGGAATGTAGTGAGTGACTATATAGGGAATGTAGTAGTGACTATATAGGGAATGTAGTAGTGACTATATAGTGTATGTAGTAGTGACTATATAGTGAATGTAGTAGTGACTATATAGTGAATGTAGTAGTGCACTATATGGGGAATGTAGTAGTGCACTATATAGGGAATGTAGTAGTGACTATATAGAGAATGTAGTAGTGCAGTATATAGCGAGTGTAGTAGTGCACTATATAGTGGATGTAGTAGTGACTATATAGGGAATGTAGTAGTGACTATATAGTGAGTGTAGTAGTGACTATATGGGGAATGTAGTAGTGACTATATAGGGAATGTAGTAGTGACTATATAGGAATGTGGTAGTGCACTATATAGGGAATGTAGTAGTGACTATATAGTGAATATAGTAGTGCACTATAGGGAATGTAGTAGTGACTATATAGTGAATGTAGTAGTGCTATATGGGAATGTATTAGTGCACCATATAGTGAATGTAGTAGTAACTATATAGTGAATGTAGTAGTGCACTATATAGTGAATGTAATAGTGTACTATATAGTGAATGTAGTAGTGCACTATTATATTGAATGTAGTAGTGCACTATATAGGATGTATTAGTGCACTATATAGTGAATGTAGTAGTGCACTATATAGTGAATGCAGTAGTACTATATGGGAATGTAGTAGTGAATATATGATGTAGTAGTGCAATATAGGGATGTATGTGCTATATAGGGAATGGTAGTGACTATGTGGGAATGTAGTAGTGACTATAAAGGGAATGTAGTAGTGCACTATATAGGGAATGTAGTAGTGCACTATATAGGGGAATGTAGTAGCGCAGTATATAGTGAATGTAGTAGTGACTATATAGGGAGTGTGGTAGTGCTACTATATAGGGAATGTAGTAGTGCACTATATAGGGAATGTAGTAGTGACTATATAGTGAATGTAGTAGTGACTATGTAGGGAATGTAGTAGTGACTATAAAGGGAATGTAGTAGTGCACTGTATAGGGAATGTAGTAGTGCACTATATAGGAATGTAGTAGTGCACTATATAATGTAGTAATGCACTATATAATGAGATGTAGTAGTGACTATATAGAATGTAGTAGTGACTATATAGTGAATGTAGTAGTGCACTATATAGGGAATGTAGTAGTGCACTATATAGGAATGTAGTAGTGACTATATAGGGAATGTAGTAATTGCACTATATTGGGAATGTAGTAGTGCACTATATAGGGAATGTAGTAGTGACTATATAGGGAATGTAGTAGTGACTATATAGTGAATGTAGTAGTGAATATATAGTGAATGTGTAGTGACTATAAAGGGGAATGTAGTAGTGCACTATATAGTGAATGTAGTAGTGCACTATATGGGAATGTATTAGTGACTATATAGGGAATGTAGTAGTGACTATATAGGGGAATGTAGTAGTGACTATATAGGGAATGTAGTAGTGCACTATATAGTGAATGTGTAGTGACTATATAGGGAATGTAGTAGTGACTATATGGGAATGTAGTAGTGACTATATGGGAATGTAGTAGTGTCTATATGGGAATGTAGTAGTGACATATAGTGTATGTAGTAGTGACTATATAGTGAATGTAGTAGTGACTATATAGTGAATGTAGTAGTGCACTATATAGGGAATGTAGTAGTGCACTATATAGGGAATGTAGTAGTGACTATATAGAGAATGTAGTAGTGACTATATAGTGAATGTAGTAGTGACTATATAGGGAATGTAGTAGTGACTATATTGGGAATGTGGTAGTGCACTATATAGGAGTGTAGTAGTGCAGTATGTAGGGACTGAGTAGTGACTATATAGTGTATGTAGTATTGCTATATAGAGGAATGTGTAGTGCACTATATAGGGAATGTAGTGAGTGCACTATATAGGGAATGTAGTAGTGACTATATAGATGTAGTGTGCAGTATATAGGAATGTGTAGTGAATATATAGGGAATGTAGTAGTGCACTATATATGGGGAATGTAGTAGTGCACTATATAGGAATATAGTAGTGCACTATATAGAATGTAGTAGTGACTATATGGAATGTAGTTGTGCAGTATATAGGGGAATGTAGTAGTGACTATATAGGGGAATGTAGTAGTGACTATAGGGAGTGTAGTAGTGCAGTATATAGAGAATGAGTGACTATATGGGAATGTAGTAGTGACTATATAGATGTAGTTGCATATATGGGTGTAGAAGTGCACTATATAGTGAATGTGGTAGTGTACAATATAGGGAATGTAGTAGTGCACTATATAGGGAATGTAGTAGTGACTATATAGGGAATGTAGTAGTGCAGTATATAGCGAGTGTAGTAGTGCTATATGGGGGAATGTAGTAGTGCACTATATAGTGAAAGTAGTAGTGACTATATAGTGAATGTAGTAGAGACTCATATAGGGAATGTGAGTAGTGACTATATAGGGGATGTAGTGAGTGCACTATATAGTGAATGTAGTAGTGACTATATAGTGAACGTGGTAGTGACTATATAGTGAATGTAGTAGTGCACTATATGGAATGTAGTAGTGACTATATAGGGAATGTAGTAGTGACTATATAGGGAATGTAGTAGTGACTATATAGGGGAATATAGTAGTGACTATATAAGAATGTAGTAGTGACAATATAGGGAATGTAGTAGTGCACTATATAGTGAATGTAGTAGTGCAGTATATGAGAATGTAGTAGTGACTATATAGGGAATGTAGTAGTGACTATATAGGGAATGTAGTAGTGACTATATAGTGAATGTAGTAGTGAATATATAGTGAATGTAGTAGTGACTATAAAAGGGAATGTGGTAGTGCACTATATAGTGAATGTATGAGTGCACTATATAAATGTATTAGTGACTATATAGGAATGTAGTAGTGACATATAGGGTATGTAGTAGTGCACTATATGGGAATATAGTAGTGACTATATAGGGAATGTAGTAGTGACTATATAGTGATGTAGTAGTGACTATGTAGGAAATGTAGTAGTGACTATGGAATGTAGTAGTGCACTATATGGGAATGTAGTAGTGCACTATATGGGAATGTAGTAGTGCAGTATATAGTGAATGTTGTAGTGACATATAGGGAATGTAGTAGTGCACTCTGGAATGTGGTAGTGCACTGTATAGGGAATGTAGTAGTGACTCTATAGTGAATGTAGTAGTGACTATGTAGGGATGTAGTAGTGACTATAAAGGGAATGTAGTAGTGCACTATATGGGAATGTAGTAGTGCACTATATAGGGAATGTGGTAGTGCAGTATATAGTGAATGTAGTAGTGACTATATAGGAATGTAGTAGTGCTATATAGGGAATGTAGTAGTGCACTGTATAGGGATGTAGTAGTGACTATATAGTGAATGTAGTAAGTGACTATGTGGGAATGTAGTAGTGACTATAAAAGGGAATGTAGTAGTGCACTATATAGGGAGTGTAGTAGTGCACTATATAGAATGTGGTAGTGCACTATATAGGGAATGTAGTAATGCACTATATAATGAATATAGTAGTGACTATATAGGGAATGTAGTAGTGATAATGTGATGTAGTTGCTATATATGAATGTAATAGTGTACTATATAGTGAATGTAGTAGTGCACTATATATTGAATGTAGTAGTGCACATATGGGAATGTATTGGTCACTATATAGTGAATGTAGTAGTGCACTATATAGTAGATATGTAGTAGTGACTATATAGGGAATGTAGTAGTGAATATATAGGGAATGTAGTAGTGCACTATATAGGGAATGTAGTAGTGCACTATATAGGGAATGTAGTAGTGACTATATAGTGAATGTAGTAGTGACTATATAGGGAATGTAGTAGTGACTATATAGGGAATGTAGTAGTGACTATATAGGGTATGTAGTAGTGCACTATATAGGGAATATAGTAGTGACTATATAGGGAATGTAGTAGTGACTATATAGTGAATGTAGTAGTGACTATGTAGGAAATGTAGTAGTGACTATAAAGGGAATATAGTAGTGCACTATATAGGGAATGTAGTAGTGCACTATATAGGGAATGTAGTAGTGCAGTATATAGTGAATGTTGTAGTGACTATATAGGGAATGTAGTAGTGCACTATATAGGGAATGTAGTAGTGCACTGTATAGGGAATGTAGTAGTGACTATATAGTGAATGTAGTAGTGACTATGTAGGGAATGTAGTAGTGACTATAAAGGGAATGTAGTAGTGCACTATAGGGAGTGGTAAGTGCACTATGTATTAATGCACTATATAGGAATGTAGTAATGCACTATATAATGAATGTAGTAGTGACTATATAGGGAATGTAGTAGTGACTATATAGTGAATGTAGTAGTGCCTATATAGTGAATGTAGTAGTGCACTATATAGGGAATATAGTAGTGCACTATATAGGGAATGTAGTAGTGACTATATAGGGAATGTAGTAGTGCACTATATAGGGAATGTAGTAGTGCACTATATAGGGAATGTAGTAGTGACTATATAGGGAATGTAGTAGTGACTATATAGTGAATGTAGTAGTGAATATATAGTGAATGTAGTAGTGACTATAAAGGGAATTTAGTAGTGCACTATATAGTGAATGTGGTAGTGCACTATATAGGGGAATGTATTAGTGACTATATGGGAATGTAGTAGTGACTATATAGGGAATGTAGTAGTGACTATATAGGGAATGTAGTAGTGCACTATATAGTGAATGTAGTAGTGACTATATAGGGAATGTAGTAGTGACTATATAGAGAATGTAGTAGTGACTATATAGGGAATGTAGTAGTGACATATGGGAATGTAGTAGTGACTATATAGTGTATGTAGTAGTGACTATATAGTGAATGTAGTAGTGACTATATAGTGAATGTAGTAGTGCACTATATAGGGAATGTAGTGAGTGCACTATATAGGGAATGTAGTAGTGACTATATAGTGAATGTAGTAGTGCAGTATATAGCGAATGTAGTCGTGCACTATATAGTGAATGTAGTAGTGACTATTAGGAATGTAGTAGTGACTATATAGTGGATTGTAGTAGTGACTATATAGGGAATGTAGTAGTGACTATATAGGAATGTAGTAGTGACTATATAGTGAATGTAGTAGTGCACTATATAGGGAATGTAGTAGTGACTATATAGTGAACATAGTAGTGCACTATATAGGGAATGTAGTAGTGACTATATAGTGAATGTAGTAGTGCACTATATGGGGAATGTATTAGTGCACCATATAGTGAATGTAGTAGTAACTATATAGTGAATGTAGTAGTGCACTATATAGTGAATGTAGTAGTGACTATATAGGGAATGTAGTAGTGAATATATAGGGAATGTAGTAGTGCACTATATAGGGAATGTAGTAGTGCACTATATAGGGAATGTAGTAGTGACTATATAGTGAATGTAGTAGTGACTATGTAGGGAATGTAGTAGTGACTATAAAGGGAATGTAGTAGTGCACTATATAGGGAATGTAGTAGTGCACTATATAGGGAATGTAGTAGTGCAGTATATAGTGAATGTTGTAGTGACTATATAGGGAATGTAGTAGTGCACTATATAGGGAGTGTAGTAGTGCACTATATGGGAATGTAGTAGTGACTATATAGTGAATGTAGTAGTGACATGTAGAATGTAGTAGTGACTATAAGGGAATGTAGTAGTGCACTGTATAGGGGAATGTAGTAGTGCACTATATAGGGAGTGTAGTGAGTGCACTATATAGGAATGTAGTAATGCACTATATAATGAATGTAGTAGTGACTATATAGGGAATGTAGTAGTGACTATATAGTGAATGTAGTAGTTGCACTATATGGGGAAGGTAGTAGTGCACTATATAGGGATGTAGTAGTGACTATATAGGGAATGTGGTAGTGCACTATATTGGGAATGTAGTAGTGCACTATATGGAATGTAGTAGTGACTATATAGGGAATGTAGTAGTGACTATATAGTGAATGTAGTAGTGAATATATAGTGAATGTAGTAGTGACTATAAAGGGAATGTAGTAGTGCACTATATAGTGAATGTAGTAGTGCACTATATAGGGAATGTATTAGTGACTATATAGGGAATGTAGTAGTGACTATATAGGGAATGTAGTAGTGACTATATAGGGAATGTGGTAATTGCACTATATAGTGAATGTAGTAGTGACTATATAGGAATGTAGTAGTGACTATATAGGAATGTAGTAGTGACTATATAGGGAATGTAGTAGTGTCTATATAGGGAATGTAGTAGTGACTATATAGTGTATGTAGTAGTGACTATATAGTGAATGTAGTAGTGACTATATAGTGAATGTAGTAGTGCACTATATAGTGAATGTAGTAGTGACTATATAGGGAATGTAGTAGTGACTATATAGTGAATGTAGTAGTGACTATATAGGGAATGTAGTAGTGACTATATAGGGAATGTAGTAGTGACTATATAGTGAATGTAGTAGTGCACTATATAGGGAATGTAGTAGTGACTATATAGTGAATGTAGTAGTGCACTATATAGGGAATGTAGTAGTGACTATATAGGGAATGTAGTAGTGCAGTTATGCGAATGTAGTAGTGACTATATAGTGTGTAGTAGAACTATATGGAATGTAGTAGTGACTATATGGGGTGTGGTAGTGCACTATATAGTGAATGTAGTAGTGACTATATAGTGAGCGTAGTAGTGACTATATAGTGAATGTAGTAGTGCTATATAGGGAATGTAGTAGTGACTATATAGGGAATGTGGTAGTGACTATATAGGGAATGTAGTAGTGACTATATAGGAATATAGTAGTGACTATATAGAAATGTAGTATACAATATAGGGAATGTAGTAGTGCACAATATAGTGAATGTAGTAGTGCAGTATATAGGGAATGTAGTAGTGACTATATAGGGAATGTAGTAGTGACTATATAGGGAATGTAGTAGTGACTATATAGTGAATGTAGTAGTGAATATATAGTGAATGTAGTAGTGACTATAAAGGTGTAGTAGTGCACTATTAGGGAATGTATAGTGCACTATATAGGAATGTAGTAGTGACTATATAATGTAGTAGTGCAGTATATAGCGAATGTAGTAGTGCACTATATAGGGAATGTAGTAGTGCACTATATAGTGAGATGTAGTAGTGACTATATAGTGAATGTAGTAGAGACTATATAGGGAATGTAGTAGTGACTATATAGGGAATGTAGTAGTGCACTATATAGTAGATAGTAGTGACTATATAGTGAACGTGTAGTGACTATATAGTAGATGTAGTAGTGCACTATGGGAATGTAGTAGTGACTATATAGGGGAATGTAGTAGTGACTATATAGGAATGTAGTAGTGACTATATAGGGAATATAGTAGTGACTATATAGAAATGTAGTAGTGACAATATAGGGAATGTAGTAGTGCACTACATAGTGAATGTAGTAGTGCAGTATATAGGGGAATGTAGTAGTGACTATATAAATGTAGTAGTGACTATATAGGGAATGTAGTAGTGACTATATAGTGAATGTAGTAGTGAATATATAGTGAATGTAGTAGTGACTATAAAGGGAATGTAGTAGTGCACTATATAGTGAATGTAGTAGTGCACTATATAGGGAATGTATTAGTGACTATATAGGGAATGTAGTAGTGACTATATAGGGTATGTAGTAGTGCACTATATAGGGAATATAGTAGTGACTATATAGGGAATGTAGTAGTGACTATATAGTGAATGTAGTAGTGACTATGTAGGGAATGTAGTAGTGACTATAAAGGGAATGTAGTAGTGCACTATAGGAATGTAGTAGTGCACTATATGAATGTAGTAGTGCAGTATATAGTGAATGTTGTAGTGACTATATGAATGTAGTAGTGCACTATATGGGAATGTAGTAGTGCACTGTATAGGAATGTAGTAGTGACTATATAGTGAATGTAGTAGTGACTATGTAGGAATGTAGTAGTGACTATAAAGGGAATGTAGTAGTGCACTATATAGGGATGTAGTGTGCATATATAGGAATGTAGTAGTGCACTATATAGGGAATGTAGTAATGCACTATATAATGAATGTAGTAGTGACTATATAGGGATGTAGTAGTGACTATATAGTGAGTGTATTAGTGCCTATATAGTGAATGTAGTAAGTGCACTATATAGGGAATATAGTCAGTGCACTATATAGGGAATGTAGTAGTGACTTATAGGGAATGTAGTGAGTGCACTATATAGGGAATGTAGTAGTGCACTATATAGGAATGTAGTAGTGACTATATAGGGAATGTAGTAGTGACTATATAGTGAATGTAGTAGTGAATATATAGTGAATGTAGTAGTGACTATAAAGGGAATTTAGTAGTGCACTATATAGTGAATGTAGTAGTGCACTATATAGGAATGTATTAGTGACTATATAGGGAATGTAGTAGTGACTATATAGGGTGTAGTAGTGACTATATAGGGAATGTAGTAGTGCACTTATATAGTGGATGTATCGTGACTATATAGGGAATGTAGTAGTGACTATATAGGGAATGTAATAGTGACTATATAGGGAATGTAGTAGTGACTATATAGGGGAATGTAGTAGTGACTATATAGTGTATGTAGTAGTGACTATATAGTGAATGTATAGTGACATATAGTGATGTAGTAGTGCACTATATAGGGATGTAGTAGTGCACTATATGGGAATGTAGTAGTGACTATATAGTGAGTGTAGTATTGCAGTATATGGCGGATGTAGTAGTGCACTATATAGTGAATGTAGTAGTGACTATATAGGGAATGTAGTAGTGACTATATAGTGAATGTAGTAGTGACTATATAGGGAATGTAGTGTGACTATATAGGGAATGTAGTAGTGACTATATAGTGAATGTAGTAGTGCACTATATAGGGAATGTAGTAGTGACTATATAGTGAATATAGTAATTGCACTATATAGGGAATGTAGTAGTGACTATATAGTGAATGTGGTGTGCACTATAGGGGAATGTATTAGTGCACCATATAGTGGATGTAGTAGTAACTATATAGTGAATGTAGTAGTGCACTATATAGTGAATGTAATAGTGTACTATATAGTGAATGTAGTAGTGCACTATATATTGAATGTAGTAGTGCACTATATAGGGAATGTATTAGTGCACTATATAGTGAATGTAGTAGTGCACTATATAGTGAATGTAGTAGTGACTATATAGGGAATGTAGTAGTGAATATATACGGAATGTAGTAGTGCACTATATAGGGAATGTAGTAGTGCACTATATAGGGAATGTAGTAGTGACTATATAGTGAATGTAGTAGTGACTATGTAGGGAATGTAGTAGTGACTATAAAGGGAATGTAGTAGTGCACTATATAGGGAATGTAGTAGTGCACTATATATGTAGTAGTGCAGTATATAGTGAATGGAGTAGTGACTATATAGGAATGTAGTGATTGCACTATAGGGAATGTAGTAGTGCACTATATAGGGAATGTAGTAGTGACTATATAGTGAATGTAGTAGTGACTATGTAGGGAATGTAGTAGTGACTATAAAGGGAATGTAGTATTGCACTGTATAGGGAATGTAGTAGTGCACTATATGAGGGAATGTAGTAGTGCACTATTAGGAATGTAGTAATGCACTATATAATGAATGTAGTAGTGACTATGGGAATGTAGTAGTGACTATATAGTGAATGTGGTAGTGCACTATGTAGGGAATGTAGTAGTGCACTATATGGGAATGTAGTAGTGACTATATAGGGAATGTAGTAGTGCACTATATTGGGAATGTAGTAGTGCACTATATAGGGAATGTAGTAGTGACTATATGGGAATGTAGTAGTGACTATATAGTGAATGTAGTAGTGAATATATAGTGAATGTAGTAGTGACTATAAAGGAATGTAGTAGTGCACTATATAGTGAATGTAGTAGTGCACTATATAGAGAATGTATTAAGTGACATATAGGAATGTAGTAGTGACTATATAGGGAATGTAGTAGTGACTATATAGGGGAATGTAGTAGTGCACTATATAGTGAATGTAGTAGTGACTATATAGGGAATGTAGTAGTGACTATATAGGGAATGTGGTAGTGACTATATAGGGGAATGTAGTAGTGTCTATATAGGGAATGTAGTAGTGACTATATAGTGTATGTAGTAGTGACTATATAGTGAATGTAGTAGTGACTATATGGTAGATGTAGTAGTGCACTATATAGGGAATGTAGTAGTGCACTATATAGGGAATGTAGTAGTGACTATATAGTGAATGTAGTAGTGCAGTATATGGCGAATGTAGTAGTGCACTATATAGTGAATGTAGTAGTGACTATATAGGGAATGTAGTAGTGATATATAGTGAATGTAGTAGTGACTATATAGGGAATGTAGTAGTGACATATAGGGAATGTAGTAGTGACTATATAGTGAGTGTAGTAGTGCACTATCATGGGAATGTAGTGACTACTATAGTGAATGTAGTAGTGCACTATATGGGAGTGTAGTAGTGACTATATAGTGAATGTAGTAGTGCACTATATAGGGAATGTAGTAGTGCACTATATAGGGAATGTGTTAGTGCACCATATAGTGAATGTAGTGGTAACTATATAGTGAATGTAGTAGTGCACTATATAGTAGGTATGTAATAGTGCACTATATAGTGAATGTAGTAGTGCACTATATATTGAATGTAGTAAGTGCACTATATAGGGAATGTATTAGTGCACTATATAGTGAATGTAGTAGTGCACTATATAGTGAATGTAGTAATGACTATATGGGAATGTGGTAGTGAATATATAAATGTAGTAGTGCACTATATGGGGGATGTAGTAGTGACTATATAGTGAATGTGGTAGTGCACCATATAGGGAATGTCGTAGTGACTATATAGGAATGTAGTAGTGCACTATATAGTGAATGTAGTAGTGACTATGTAGTGAATGTAGTAGTGCACTATATAGTGAATGACGTAGTGACTATATAGGGAATGTAGTAGTGACTATATAGGGAATGTAGTAGTGCACTATATAGAATGTAGTAGTGCACTAAATAGTGAATGTAGTAGTGCACTATATAGTGAATGTAGTAGTGACATATAGGGAATGTAGTAGTGCACTATATAGGAATGTAGTAGTGCACTAAATAGTGAATGTAGTAGTGCACTATATAGTGAATGTAGTAGTGACTATATAGGGAATGTCGTAGTGCACTATATAGGGAATGTAGTAGTGCACTATATAGTGAGTGTAGTAGTGACTATATATGGGAATGTAGTAGTGACTATATAGGGAATGTAGTAGTGCACTATATGGAATGTAGCAGTGACTATATAGGAATGTAGTAGTGCACTATAGGGGAATGTGGTAGTCACTATATGGGAATGTAGTAGTGACTATATGGGGAATGTAGTAGTGACTATATAGGGAATGTAGTAGTGCGCTATATAGATGTAGACTATATAGGAATGTAGTAGTGACTATATAGGGAATGTAGTAGTGACTATATATGGGAATGTGTAGTGCACTATATAAGGACTGTAGTAGTGATATATAGGGGTATAGTAGTGCACTATATAGGGAATGTAGTAGTGCACTATATAGGGAATGTAGTAGTGACTATATAGTGAATGTAGTAGTGCACTATATAGTGACCATGTAGTAGTGCACTATATGGGAATGTAGTAGTGCACTATATGGGAATGTAGTAGTGACTATATGGGAATGTAGTAGTGACTATATGGGAATGTAGTAGTGCACTCTCTGGCAGGGAATGTAGTAGTGTCTATATAGTGAATGTAGTAGTGCACTATATAGTGAGATGTAGTAGTGAATCATATAGGAAATGTAGTAGTGACTATATAGTGAATGTAGTAGTGCACTATATGGGAATGTAGTAGTGACTATATAGGGAGTGTGGTATTTGCACTATATGGGAATGTGTAGTGCACTATATAGGGGAATGTAGTAGTGACTATATAGTGAATGTGGTAGTGCAGTTTATATAGCGAATGTAGTAGTGCACTATATAGTGAATGTAGTAGAAGTGACTATATAGGAATGTAGTAGTGACTATATCAGTGAATGTAGTAGTGACTTTATAGGAATATAGTAGTGACTATATAGGAATGTAGTAGTGACTATATAGTGAATGTTGTAGTGCACTATATGAGGAATGTTGTAGTGACTATATAGTGAATGTGGTAGTGCGCTATACTAGGATGTAGTGGTGACTATATAGTCAATGTAGTGTGCACTATATGGAATGTAGTATGTGCATATATAGGGAATGTATTAGTGCACCATATAGTAGAATGTAGTAGTAACTATATAGTGAATGTAGTAGTGCATATATAGTGAATGTAATAGATGCACTATAGTGAATGTAGTAGTGCACTATATATTGAATGAGTAGTGCACTATATAGGGAATGTATTAGTGCAATATATAGTGAATGTAGTAATTATATATAGTGAATGTGTAGTACTATATGAATGTAGTAGTGAATATATAGGAATGTAGTAGTGACTATATAGGAATGTAGTAGTGACTATATAGTAAATGTAGTAGTGCACTATATAGAGAATGTAGTAGTGACTATATAGGGAATGTAGTAATTGCACTATATAGTGAATGTAGTAGTGACTATGTAGTGAGTGTAGTAGTGCACTATATAGTGAATGTAGTAGTGACATATAGGGGAATGTAGTAAGTGACTATATAGGGAATGTAGTAGTGCACTATATAGGGAATGTAGTAGTGCACTAAATAGTGAATGTAGTAGTGACTATATAGGGAATGTAGTAGTGCACTATATAGGGGAATGTAGTAGTGCACTATATAGTGAATGTAGTAGTGACTATATCGAGAATGTAGTAGTGACTATATAGGGGAATGTAGTGAGTGCACTATATAAGAATGTAGCAGTGACTATATAGGGAATGTAGTAGTGCACATCTAGGGACTGTAGTAGTGACTATATAGGGAATGTAGTAGTGCACTATATGGGAATGTAGTAGTGCACTATATGGGGAATGTAGTAGTGCCTATAGGAAGGTGTAGTGACTATATAGGGATGTAGTAGTGCACTATATAGGGGAATGTAGTAGTGCACTATATAGGGAATGTAGTAGTGCACTATATAGGAATGTAGTGTGACTATCAGGGAATGTAGTAGTGACTAATGGGATGTAGTGAGTGCACTATATAGGAATGTGAGGAGTGACTATATAGTGAATGTAGTGAGTGCACTATATAGTGAGTGTAGTAGTGAATATATGAAATGTAGTAGTGACTATATAGTGAATGTAGTAGTGCACTATATAGTGAATGTAGTAATTGCACTATATAGAGATGTAGTAGTGCACTATATAGGGAATGTAGTAGTGACTATATAGAATGTAGTAGTGACTATATAGGGAATGTGGTAGTGCACTATATAGGGAATGTAGTAGTGACATATAGTGAATGTAGTAGTGCACTATATAGTGAATGTGTAGTGAATATATAGGAAATGTAGTAGTGACTATATAGTGAATGTAGTAGTGCTCTATATAGTGGATGTAATAGTGCACTATATAGTGATGTAGTAGCTGCACTATAGGGGAATGTAGTAATTGCACTATATAGGGATGTAGTAGTGACTATATGGGATGTAGTAGTGACTATAGGGAATGTAGTAGTGCACTATTGGGAATGTAGTAGTGACTATAGGGAATGTAGTAGTGCACTATATGAGAATGTAGTAGTGACATATATAGGGAATGTAGTAGTGACTATATAGAATGTAGTAGTGACTATTGGGAATGTAGTAGTGCACTATATAGGAATGTAGTAGTGACTATATAGATGTAGTAGTGCACTATATAGGGATGTAGTAGTGCACTATATAGGGGAATGTAGTAGTGCACATGGAATGTGGTAGTGTCTATATGAATGTAGTAGTGACTATATAGGGAATGTAGTAGTGCACTATATGAATGTAGTAGTGACTATATAGTGAATGTAGTAGTGCACTATATAGTGAATGTAGTAGTGAATATATAGGAAATGTAGTAGTGACTATATAGTGAATGTAGTAGTGCACTATATAGGGAATGTAGTAGTGACTATATAGGGAATGTAGTATTGCACTATATAGGAATGTAAGTAGTGACACTATATGGAATGTAGTAGTGACTATATAGGGAATGTAGTAGTGACTATATATGGGAATGTAGTAGTGCACATATATAGGGAATGTAGTAGTGACTATATGGGAATGTAGTAGTGCACTATGTAGTTGGAATGTAGTAGTGACTATAGGGATGTAGTAGTGACTATAGGGGAATGTAGTAGTGACTATATAGGGAATGTAGTAGTGCACTATATAGGAATGTAGTAGTGACCTTATAGGGAATGTAGTAGTGCACATATGGGGAATGTAGTAGTGCACTATATAGGAATGTATTAGTGACTATATAGTGTATGTAGTAGTGCACTATATAGTGAATGTAGTGTAAGTGCACTATAGGGGGAATGTAGTAGTGCACATAGGGATGTAGTAAAGTGACTATTGAATGTAGTAGTGACTATGTAAGGGAATGTGGTAGTGCACTATATAGGGAATGTAGCAGTGACTATATAGGAATGTAGTAGTGAACTACTATAGGGAATGTAGTAGTGCACTATATAGGGAATGTAGTAGTGCACTATATAGGGACTGTAGTGTGA